>NC_050530.1:11243486-11294074 GCF_002922805.2 Oryzias melastigma | reverse complement strand
TCAGTGTCACTTGACATGAAAGTAATGCAACTTCTATGGAGATCCAAGCTGCTCCCTTGTGGTTGAAACGCTATTGTGTGTCAGACAAAGGGCATGGTTTCGTGGCACCCCCTTGTTTGCACGCATGACCAGCACTTTCAAATAAAGCCCTCAGATCTAAATCTCAGATTCCACTCAGCACAGAAGACAGCAGGCGGCTTTGTTAGCGGTGAAAAATCGCTGGGGATGTCCAAACCAGAACCTAGGCATTCACATCCTCAAACAAGAGCTTTGATTATGAGCTCTACATCCAAGCTTCACAGCCAACGGTTGGGCGAGCCGAGGTTTTTGTTTACAAAAGCACTGAAAGTTACTGACGTTTGGAGGTTAAGCCTGAAATAATCAGTCTGCAGAGTCAAACGTTTGTCTCAGACAGAGTGGAGTAAAAAGTTCATACAAATAAATACCTTTATATTAACAATGTGTCGTGAAACGTACCAATTTCTTTTACCTCACAAACACACTGGCAAAGAAAAAAAAATATGGTTTCTGTCTTTGAAAAAATCCACACAAAATCTTCAAGGACACAAAAATACAATTTCCCTTCAGCTTTCTGAGTTATAAAAACACCTCCAACATAAAGTGTTATTTCAATCTATTCTCAGAGCTTCTTCTTTATCTCACTTTTTATGTTTTATAGCACAAACACTTCTTATGCACAGAGATTTTACACAGAAAATCAGAATTCAATGCGAACGATCTAAGTTATTATCAGAGGGAATGAAAAAGATTTTTTTTTTTTCAGCAGAGATACAAATTCCCAGTTATATACGACTGCTCTGGATTTCTGGAAGGAAAGCCTGTCAGTAAAGTATGTGACAGAGCTTTAAATTTGAAGGACCTCCTGGGAGCGCAGGAAGACAATGTGTATGACAAATGTACGTAATTATTTGCAACCGTGATGACCTCAACCAAAAACTGCACCTCTGAGATAAAAGCAATAAAAGGCCCAGTCAAGATTTACAAGTGTTTTGTGTAGACACGAGCAGAGGCAAATATTTTGCCAGTTCTCAGTGTGCTGCAGATGCTTTAAAAAAATAAGACTCTCTATTTCTCTAAACATGCTTAAAACATTAAACGTGGACTGGAAATGGAGAAGAATTGCTTGTCAAAACCAATAAAGTTCTTAATTTCTTTTGAGTTGTCAGTGCAATAGATTTTTTTCCAACGAAAATGACTTAATGCTACACAACCCTGACGTGTGTCGGTTTGAAACAAATTTACCTGTAGTGTTTAGTTAATGAGACAGCCAGCTGCAGTGTCTGTTGAAACGCCATGGATTTTCTTTGTTATCGGTGATTGGTGCAGACAGAACTTCCTTCACCGGATATTACTTCACTTCCCACTGTGCAAAATGAATCAGCTCTATCAGAACTGAAATCTTTTCACTCCTGCATGTACTGGAGTACTGCGGTTTCTGAGAAAAGTAAAAAAAAAACACAAAAGAAGAAGAGAAAGTCCAAGTTACAGATATTTTTGGCTAAGAACCACCAGATCCTAAATTACCTTTAAGTATGACGTACTTCAAGAGACATTCTAGGCCTCGTTTCTGCCGGTTCAGTATGGTACGGTCCAGTTCATTCTGGTGAGCGTTTTCACTCAGTTAAGCCTCGCTCCTACTGAGCGGTTTATTTTCACGGTGCATTTATGGTGTACCGCTAGCGTTCCGTTAGCTCACCTTGTATCAAACTATCACCAAAGATGGCAAGGAACGTTTGCAGTTCCACCGCTGCTGTGAAGCATTTTTACTATAGACTCGTGACCAAAAGAGAACACAGGAAACCACAAGAACCTGAATGCTTATAAAACATTAGCTTGAATGAGCACTAATCAACCACTAGATACAGCAACTCCACCCCAACCGCTCCGTTCCACTTTTTAATGGACCTACAACCCATGGGGGCCACCAAGAGGTATGGTTCTGTACTGTTTAATTGGTCAGTTTTACAGTGAAAACGCTCAAAATATACCGACCTGGACCAAACTGAACCGAAGGAAAAAAATTAGCTTTAGGAATGTCAAATTATTGTGTTGATTGCAATTATCTAATATCAGACAAATTAGCAATTTAAAAAAAAATATTATTGTATTTAACTATTATCTAAAATGATCTAAGGTGTCCGTTATCAGAAATGAATGGACCACCAAAAGGCCTGATCACAGTGGACAGTTGCTTCCATGAAGCCCTTTTATTTCCTATAATGCACACCTTAAAGGGAATTATCCAACTTTTATCATGGTCACTTAAGAAATAAATCAATATTAAATAAATTATAAGGTTTAAATCATTTTTCACACAAAGCAGACTATTTGATGGCCTATGCTGTGTGACATTGTTATGTGAGTGGACACTTCAACGACCACGACCTGTAGCAGGTGAGGAAAGTGGCGAATTCATGAATGCTAAAAGTCATGGTAAATCAAACTCAGCATCGTATTCGTGGAAAAGTTCATCTCTTACTGCTTGTTTTTGTCTATAGATGAAGTCTAAATTGTTCCATTCATCTATCCATCCATTTTCTGAACCCGTTTTGGGGTCACATGGGTGCCAGAGCAAAACCTGGCCACTCCTGGACGGAGGGAGGATACACCCTGGACAGGCCGCTAGTCTATTGCAGGGTCACAATCACACACGCATTCACACCTCGGGACAGTTAGAGTAACCAATTAACCTACGAAGCATATTTTTGTCTGGCGGGAGGAAGCTGGAGTCCCTGGAGAGAACCCACGAATATGTGCGGATAACATGCAAACTCCACACAGAAAGATCCCCCCATTGGTCCTTCAGCCAGGACTTGAACCAGGTGTCTTCTTGCTGTGAGGCAAAAGAGTTAACCACTGCACCACTGCGCTGGAATTACATAATTATTATCTAGAGATGAACGGTGGAATAAGGTATGTCATATGTTGACATGTGTATTAATAGGAAGTTTGTAGTCAAAATTATTCATAAAATGATTTAAATTAAACCATACTGGACTTATTTTATTTTTTTTATAATTGTTCGAGATTAAAAAAATAATACTCCATAGTGATATAAAAGTTGGAAGATTGTTAAACTAAAAAACTTAATGAAAACACTTAATTACATTTTGTTTGTTTTTTTACTATATCAAAAATTTTAATGAAAAAACATCAAAAATCTGATTAATTAGAATTAATTAATCTTTTAAAAAATATGTAATCATGTGACAGCACTAAGTAATTTATAAACTCTTAGTGTGGGAAGGAGTTTCGACGTGTATAAAGCTAAAGCTAAAAAGTACGCAACTTTCTGGTCCTTTTGGGGAAAAAAGAATAAATCCTGATGTACTTCTTTGTATGTCTCCTCCACAGATGTCTAAACCTAAGAGAGTGGGCTGTCAGACAAACACAAAGATAAGTGATTTTCCAGCCATGCAAGAGTGATAAAAACAAACGAAGGGCTTTTCAGAGCTTGTGCTGCAACAGGCAGACATGAAGGGTCCTTTGCAGCGTTAAAGCAGTGTACCTGTACATACAAACAGCAAAAGTAAAAGACAAGCAAGGGATTAGTATGGATGAAAAACGTACACTGCACACTAAAAATAATGTGCAAAACCATTATTTACTTCATAGCCTGAATGTGGGGATTTCAGCATAAGTTCAGATGAAATAAAAACATTTTCTCTGTGCAACCAGCAAAGCAATTTTCTTGTTGCAGATGGAAAAGCCGCCGTTTTCGTATTCACCTCTCAACAACAACAGCAAAAAACAGTTAACACCTTCTCTGTCTTTGAAGATACAAACAGAGCAGCATCAGCTGGTAAAATCAAGCATTTCTGACCACCATCCTTCCCTCGTGATTCACCTAAATCTTCAATTATTTGGGATGTCAACACTGTTTAATTACAGCATAATTAAAAAGAAAAGACGTGTTAAATGAATTGAATGTTCCTCGATGGCCACATCAAAGGGTGCACTGAGGGGCTTACTGCTGCTTAAGGCGCAGGAATGTTGTTGCTAAGCATCGGTCGAAAACCCTTTCAGCTCCTTAAGGATCTTACTGTTGTTAAGAGGGGGCTGAGCTGGTTACTCAAGGCCAGAAAAGTCACTCTCAACTTGACCTGAAAATTCAAATTCTTCAAAAACATCCATCTCTTTGGGTCGGACACTCCTTTTTGGCTGACTTCCTCTGCCACTTTCAAAGGGGGCTTGTTTGAATTCATGAAAAGTATGACGGGGAGCAAACTGCCACCTCTTTGTGAATAAATTCAATTCCCTTATCTTGCACTAGTGAGGAGCTAAATCACAGGCTGCATTTGGGAGCAGCGGGGTGTCACGAGACGGCCGGGTAGCCAGGCTCTTATAATTCTGTCCATCAGCCTAATTCGTTATTTCAGCAGCTGCTGATTTCTGCCCTGAATTAGAGAAACTGACAGGTTTGAGCCGAGTTCAAAGGAGAAGGCTTTCAAGTCAGAGTCTGGCAAATGATCTGGAGTAGCATGTCGACGGCACGCTGTCATTCACCACCTCGACGAGCCGTGCGTTTTCGTGTTGGGGCAAGAAAATGAAGTGAAGCAAAACTGAAGTCTCACTTGTAAACGTGAAAGCAATAGGTGACCTCTGTGTAACTTGTAATCCACACAGTATTAGTCATAATAACACCGGATAAAGCTTCTGTCAGAGCTGAGCTGCCTCAGCGAGGCATGGCGCTGGCTGACCAACAAATCGGCCGTTTGTGCCGTTGAGATGAAAGAGAAATACGCCGCGGATTACTGAGAACAATCGCGCATTATTAGAAGTTCAGAAGGAAAGAATAAAAGAAAGGTATTGATTAATTTATAAAAAATTACCTGTAAGTTTTGACAGCTTAAAAAACAGTTTGTCAGCAGAAAAACATTTGCTTTCTGTGATCAGTTTTACTGTATCTTATAGAAGAAAAAAAATTCTTATAAATTGTATTTTTTTTATCATTATTGATTAAGTCCAGAGTAAATGAAAAACAGAATCTACTCCCTAAAAGATTCATTGTTACATAGATTGTTATGGACAGAAAATGCTTGATTTGTTACTCATACAATACATTTTATGCATAAATAGAAAGATTATTAAATTAATAAAAATACAAGTTACACATGCATAACTTAAAATTACAAAAGCTTGAAACTAACAACTCACATAAATTTGATTTAAGCACCCACTTCACCCCAACTAATCGCATAAATAACAAAAAAAAAAATCTGATTTTAAAATTCTCCGACAAAAACATAACCCTGATACAGAACTCCTAGCACCAGTGCAGAATGATGAAATATTTTCGAGCAATAGCAAAAAGAAAAGAAACAAGCGCTGTGAAAAATGCAGCTGAGATAGCAGAACATACCTGCTCTTAACAAGACTGTCATTCAGGCCTAACCGCACTGCTGGCACACTCTGAAGTAGAACTGCATGGGACACTTCTTTTTAGTGATAGGTTGCTTTTGCTGTGAAGTTCTGAGATCTAAGTTATGTTTTACTTTTATTTTATGTTTTTTAGATGTCTTCTTCTGATTGGTTTCATTGGCACACCTGGTTATCACAGCTGCTGCTGCTTGAGTTAATTAGTCACCTTCAGAGTATTATAGGTCTATGATTTCCTTCTTGTCAGATACTATGTCTTGTCATGTTTGCTTCCCCCTCGTTGTTCAGGATTTGTCATGTTTACATCCTCTTTTATTCCTGAACATTTCTTTAATAATGAACGTTTCTGTCAACCTGCTGCAGTCGTCTGGGTTTGGGACGCCCAATACCATTTTGTTACACTTCCCTTCAAGCTGTATATTCAACATATACTGATGACTAGTTTGTAAAATACAGCAAACTGAATTAAAAAATTTAATAAACAGAAAACTTGTGTAAATACATTTAAGGTAAATGTAATAAATGTGTTCATAAAAGTGTTTTGTACAATAAGCTGCTGGCTAGGCAGCCTCCAAATTTCTGAATGGTTTTAATATTTTGGACATAAATTTATATTTGTCTTGGCAATAACTTAAAGTTATCCACTGTGAAGTTCAAACCGATTTATGATAAAGAATCCATTAATTGACTTCCAGAATGAAACGTAATTAAAAAGCTGAAGCTGGAGAGTTAAAAAAATAACCATTGGGGACAAGTCCCATTTACACTTATGCACGATGGTTTTATTGTGGGTTTATTTTAAGATGAAGGTAATAAGGGGATGGAAACCAGAACAAATTCTTCTTTGGTGTTTATGACCAATTATGAAAAAAAATTGTTGGAACTGGTGATGGTTTTTAATTTATTAGATGCTCTTCTTGATGATCCCATTTGGAACAGCAGTAAATAAAATGACCTTTTTTATGTGGAACGTCTCTTAGGGTCAAAGATTGCCAAAAAATAAAAATCCATATCAAGACCCAATATGAATCACATATCATTTACACATGCTTGTCATTAAAAACATACTTTGATTGATTGATTGTCTTTGATTGTAGCGACTTCACTTGGATGGGGTTAAAAGGAAAAATGCAAATCCAGTAAATTTGATCAAATAATGTCTTATTAAATACACAATAAAGACAGAAGTAAAGATACAATCAAATTAAATTCCACAAACATATGCAATCAAGAACCATTTTTGCCGTGGAGTTTGTGCTTTGCCTATATTTACCACCTCCACCAACTCTTTTGTGCACTGGGTGGAACCCCTCCTCCCTAAAATAATCAGCTTTCATTTCAGCCCTTTTGATCCTTCACTTTCCTTTATGTGACACACCTCATCACCTTTATTTTCTTCCATAATTGCATGGGAAAGATCTCTCCTTTTATACTGTCTGCATGCCAAATCACTATCAGGGAAAAAGTGTCGAAAAGTGCCATGTGCACTGTCTGCCGGGAAGAAGAAAAACGAGTGCATACACCTGTGGAAGACAAACAGGGTTTTCACAGATATGACATGTCTATCATCTTGGCACAGGATATGAACCGTTCTGTCATCTTAATGGTGAAGGAGGCTTTGCATAGTGGAACAGTAGGTGCTGAGAGACATGTGTTGCACTGTCTGGCAGCTGGCATTCCCAGGTCTGGAATGCCCCCCTCCCTTCCTAAAGCCCTAATAACCTGCCCCCACCCTGTCTTATCTGTTGGCTTGAATCTACAGGCATAACCCTGTCCTGCAGGCTCATCATTGGGTTGTTGAGTGGAGCTGAGCTGGATCCTTAGACCTCCTTCTCATCCTCTTTACTAACGCTGCAATGTCAACATCCAAAGTCAAGTATGGAGGTCCAGTATTTTCTGTCTATGAAAAATAATTGTATGTAAATTGAATAGTGTCTCTTACATACCCAGGTTTGATGATCGGTGGGTTTATATAGCTACATAGACACGCTGAGTTCTTGAACGTCCTTTTAGCAAACAGTGTTCACAATACACTATCACAACCCAATACTGGCGCATGTACCTACAGTTGGAGCAAAATGTCTTTCACAGTTCTATTCCGATGTATGAAAGACTTAGATAATTCCGGTCGTGCACAAATTGTGATTATTAATTTATCCTTCGTGATCAATTATCCAACATTCCTTCCTTGTTTTGAAAAGGATGCTTTCCATCCGTCACTAACAAATCTGAGAACTTGATTGGAAGGTTTACCTGGTTTACCTGTCAGAGGACGTTCATTGGCCACATGTTTTGTGCGTAAAGCTCAAAAACAGACTTCAACTTGCATGGCGATGTGTGAACATGAGAATTTTGAACGCAGAAGCCCAAAATGCCTATAAGGTTTTTCTCCATTTCACATCCAATTCAGACGTTTACACAGACTTATCATTACAAGTATCGCTTGAGCGTACGTCTCCAAGTCTGGTGTGAACGTAGCATTTCGGTGCCGTTCAGATTGCAAGTTCAAGTCTTTCTGTTTAGGGAAATGTATTTTCTAAACATATGCTTTGAATTGGGTTACAAGGGCTGCCTGCATGCCATCTACCCACACAGAGAGTCAGCCGCCGCCCGACATCACAGGAGTAAGATAAGCATGGTGGATTTTACTGAGAGAATCTGTTATCAGGGATGGTGCTATGCTCTGACATTAGGGATAATAATATCTATCAGCACAGTGCCAAACATCCCCAAGTGAGCTTGGCGGAGAACAAAGGCTGCTCCGTCTCTCCGAGCTAAGGTTACAGGCAGATGGTGTACTTGTCACTGCGGCGCAAATGATCCACTGCCCAGTCAGCCCAGAGTGAGCAAACAGAATCCATGCGAAGATACAGATGTAATCTGAACAGGTTGAGATATCTGCCCATTTCTCAGCCTGAATGTTACAGATGACCTGTTTTACTACAGATCTGGACCAGGAAATAAGTACATTCAACAGATGAAATACAATTAAAACATGTAGGAATGAAATATGAACATTTTATATAGATGTTTGATTTTTTGTTTTCACTGGAAATACTAAGTATAGATTGAATATTTAGGATGATTTTTTGTTACTGTTCAGATTTAGATGAAAACAAGGGAAGGCTGTAAATTTTCTTGTTTCAAAGTATATCCTCAGAAGTGAAGAATCAAGGTATTTTTTACTACACTGGGTTGTATATTCCTCTCTCGAGTCTGTTTCTGTGTATAGCAATTTTTTTCACTTCATCTGAAGCTTTCAGCAGGACCAAACTAGCTAACTTTGGTCCTGCTGAAAATGAATTGGTTGTCACTTGCAAGTGAACACTGGTGCAGTTCACAGCAGTGTGACAAATTACTTTTACAACAGTCATTGAAAATAGATATTTGATGTATTTGCCCCTGTTCTAACTACATAAGTTCTCCAATTTACATGAAACCTTTTTCTGATTTCTACACCTTTAAACCAAGTCTGTTACACTATGAGTATTAATAAAGTGCAGCACACACTGCTGGTATGTGATGTATGTCAAAACACTTGCAAACATTATTTCTCCAGAGATTCCACACAACTGTTTATATCAAACAGTCAATTTTTCTTGCAATTGCTTTTTTATGTAAACATTTAACGTACTTTGTGTTCCACACTGAGTGTGTGTAACGGTTTTGACACCTGACCGATTTGTTTAACTTAATATTTAACTAGTAGTTAGATCATTAGTTGGTCATGCTAGTTTGACGAGTGGCAGCCAGAGACTCTACCCTAACCCTCATAAGGTATTAATACCGATCCGAGTCTGGTGCCATAACCCAATAAACTTAATATTTAACTAGTTAACTAGACTGATTGTATTTCTTTGGGTTAGTGGTAGCCAAAGACTCTGCTGCTCCCACTGACATTTTATTATACTTCCTTTAAGGTATATTTATGTACTTTCACATTTCCTAAACTCTCCTACAAGTCATTTGTTACACCAATAATATAAGTAGATCCTTAAACTCCTCCAATCATAAAGTTCAGTTTTAAATTTAAGCAACTCCTGGCATTCCATCTTAGGAGTGCTGTAAAAGTAATCAGCATTATGGCCCATTTTTTAGACTTTTCATAAAAGTGAAACCCTGAATTGGGCGCACTATGTGGGACATGAAAATCCAGGCCAAAACAAAGTTGGGCGAGGCGAGTTTTGGCAGCTGCGCTAGCTGTCACATGCAGGAGCGAGTCCCAAGTTTTGTTCAAAGCTGTATGAAAAGCAAAACAAAGTGAGTTGGCAGAACAATTTAAATCTGACAAAGTGGCGGAGGATGAGTCAGTGAATGAATCACTCGCCGTATCACAGACCAAAGCCGAGTGTTTGAAAAGGATTCCAGCCCTCACGGGGAAGTCTCCAGTGTCAGTGATAAACTATCCATCTTTACAGCGTCCACATGGTTCACATCAACATCCCATTCATTATCATGTGCTGAATTCCACCACAGGTACCACTGATTGCATATACACAGCTATGTTTTTGAGCCAAATCCCAAAAACCGTCCCCAAGCAAAGTAAATCCGCTCGGTGTATTTATTCTAGGTTAAGGTTTGATGTTTTGCATGAAAAGTAAACAGCTGTTCTATTTAAGCAAACTTCTGCTTCATGTTGTTGTCACCTGCCAGCTGAAGTTGGACGTACGACTACAGCAACCTGACATGACCCCTGAGGTCACCGCCGTCGCACACACACAAGGTGTGAGTACACAAAGCTCAGAGCCAAACGAGGCAGCTCGTCTTGCTCGCGCAGAGTAACAGCTATCGTTTTGATCACGCCACTTCACTCCACATGCTGGAGTCTAAACAAGTCTCTGTTTTCATTTCCATACAGCCACGTTCTGTCTTTTGTTCTGACGCAGATAAGATGTATAAATTATGAGCAGCTGACAAAGTATACCAGGGCGCCTCGGGCAGCTCATCAGTCATGCTCGGCCTGTCAGCAGGTAACTGATGGGGGCCCTACAGGCACAAAGCCCCCTTTTAAGCAAAAGGAGAGGGAGGCAGAGGAATTAGAGCTGTTGTTGGAGTTCCGAGCACAACAGCTGACTCATATTTAACAGTCTCTTTAAGGGAATGAGGCAGATGCCCAAAGCTGCAGGCTTCAGAGTGTTTTGCGGCTTTCTCCTCAGAAGCTAGGTCTGGTTGCTGTGCTTTGTCTGTATTATACAATGACACTCAAGCTAGACGTGGTACAGCAGTCATCTGAGGGACCACCCAAGAAGATGGGGAGAAGGGTCTTCAGTAAGGACACTGTACGACCGTGACAGTGTAAGCTAGGGCTGCCTCGAATGATTGTTTTAGTAGTTGACTAATCCCTGATTATTTTTTTTTCCGATTAGTCGACTAATCGGGTTATGCACAAAGTGGATGTAAAACATACATTTTAACCAGCATTGGCTTGAAACTACCTAAAAACTAGATATATTCATACAAGCATTATCGTAGATAATGCTAGTGTGAATGTTGTTGGCTGAATTTGGCTGCTGAAGATGCTAGTGACGATAGCTGAAAATGCTGAAATAGATATCTAAAATTGCTGAAGGTGATAGCCAGCTAAAATTTTATTCAAATGCCAAATTAGCCTAAAAAAAAAGCCTACGTTAGTCAGAACAGCTAGCATGTAGCTGAAATATTAGCGAAACTCCAAAATAGCCTAAACAAAGCCTAAATTTGACAAAAAAGCCAGCATGCATCTGAAATATTAGCTAAGCTCTAAATTAGCCTATTTTTTTTTAAAAATCCCAAATTAGCCAAATCAGCTAGCATGTGGCTGAAATACAAGCTAAATTACAAAACAGCTTAAAAAACTTTGAAAAGCCTTAATTAGCCAAAGCAGCTAGCATGAAATATTAGCTAAACTCCAAATTAGTCTAAAAAAATCACAGATTAGCCAAAACAGCTAGCATGTAGCTGAAATATTATTCAAATGACAAATTAGCCTAAAAAATTAAAAAAGCAAAACAGCTAGCATGTAGCTAAAATATTAGCTAAACTCCAAAATAGCCTAAAAAAGCCTAAATTAGACAAAAAAGCCAGCATGCATCTGAAATATTAGCTAAAATCTAAATTAGCCTAAAAAATAAAAAAAATAAAAATTCCCAAATTAGCCAAAACAGCTAGCATGTGGCTGAAATATTAGCGAAACCCCCAAATAGCCTAAAAAACCTTAATAGATGCCAAAATAGTTCAAAAAGCTTGCTGAATCCTATTGTAATTTTCAACTTTAATACGCTCTGACTCCACTTTTTATGAAGAAACAATTAATCGACTATTAAATTAGTTATAGACTATTTTAATAGTCGATTAGTCGTCGATTAGTCGACTAATCGACGACTAATCGACTATTAAATTAGTTATAGACTATTTTAATAGTCGATTAGTCGTCGATTATTGACTAATTTTGGCAGCTCTATTGTAAGCTAAATAAAAATGAGGAGTTTGTCTATTTGTAGAGAAATCCCTCAAATCCTGGACTCTGTACCTCATTTTCTAATGGATTCATCACAGTAGCAGGCGTGCTAAGGAAAGGGGCTGATTTACTGTGGCTTTTAATGTACTCTGTGTGTTTGAGAGATAATCATAATGAGACAATGTAGTGCAGCATGGATGATAGGTGAGAACTGATGTCTCCCCCTGCAGCCATGTGGGTGGGAATGACTGGGCTGTGTTTCTGTCGGCACCGTGGCGCTCATCTTAATCCGTCAATGTCGCTTTTTGTCTTGTGGGCTCTCAGATAACGGCGTGCCAAAGTCAACTTGATGTTGTGCGCCTGGTAAAGACCAGTGGATGTAGAAGCTGTAGCTTTTCCTGTCTGAAATGACTTCTGCTGTACGTGCTGATAATATAAACACAATATACATAAAAGCTTTGCAGCACCTGATATAAAATAACACAACTGAGCGCTTTTTTTTCTCACACTGTTGTGCCATCTTGTCAGGATTCACTACTACACTACACTACAATACATTCATGAACCTTGGCGAAGAGAATAAAGGTTCTTGGTCAATGAATTCTGGCTTATGCCTTTATTTTTGGCAATGAAAAAACTTGACGATTATTAACATAATGACAACAGTGGACTCACTTCTTAGTCAATCTGAGGGGTGTCAAACTGAATCGCACAAGGGGGCAAAATCCAAAACACTCTTTAGGTCGTGGGCCAAACAGGATAAACATTTATTAAACAATCTAAAACTACATTTTTAAAACTTTAAAACCGCAACTTCTTAACATAATTATGAACTATATATATAGCATTACAAGCAATAATGCTAGTGTGAATGGTGTAAAGCTAAAAATGGTCGCTGAAGATGCTAGCGCTGATTAGCAAAAAAATGCTGAAATTGATAGCTAAAAACGCTGAAGCTGATAGCCAGTTAAAATATTAACTAAATGCCAAATTAGCAAAATAAACTTAAAAATACAAAACCTAGCTTAGCCAAAACAACTAGCATGTAGCTGAAAAAATAGCTAAACTCCAAAACAGCCAAAAAACATGAAAAAAAACTTAAATTAGCCAAAACAGCTAGCATGTAGCTGAAATATTAGCCTAACTTTAAAACAGCCTAAAAACTGAAAAAAAGCCTAAATTAGCCAAAATAGCTAGCATGTAGCTGATATATTTGCTCAACTCCAAAATAGCCTAAAAAATCTTAGTAAATGTCAAAATAGTCCAAAAAGCCAGCAGATTTCAATTTTTTGAAATTATAAAACCGTGACTCTTCACCAGAATTATGAAAAATAAAAGACAGGAATATTATCCCAGAATAAATCAACTTAAACCCTAAATAACTTTCAATATTTCACTCTCCAGAATTTTTTTTTTTTTTTTTTTATAAAAATTTGAAATAAGCGCAAGATAACATTGGGCCAATGAGAACAATAAAATAAATGTTCTGGAGGGCCGGATCCGGCCCCCGGGCCTTGACTTTGACACGTGTGGTCTAACTTCTCAAGTAATTCCATGACAAAATACAGTTTTCAGGCGAATGATTGTACGTACACAGTTATCCAATAACAGATAACTTAGACAATTTCTTTCAAAAATATATCAAGAAAAATCTACATATTTTGACTTTTATTATTTGGAAAACCTGACATGAAGCACACAACAGTGCTACTGTTCTTGACCAACAATAGTTGGATGCAATAGATCCCTTGCACATCACAATGCAGACACAGGACTATAAATAATACCTTAACCAAAGCTTTGAAAATCAGGTGGGAAGTCACCAAATCATATCGTGTTCTAGATCGAAGCAAAAGGCACATTTATCTTGGAATCTGTAAATCACATTATTATGTCCCCAACTAAAAGCTTAATATTCAAATGAATAGATGATTTTTACTATAATAAATGGGATGTCTCATAGGTGGACCAGTTCTTCCAGCAAAGTGAGAATCTATCCACTTAATATGTTTTAACAGCTTATATATACCTATTATATATAATATTATTGCTCACCATCTCAGTTGTAATTGCAATGTTTTTTTTTTTTTTGCAGACTGGCTGTGTGTTAAACTTCACACGATGCACCTCGGAGCTTCTGTTATGTGCGCTTGCCTTCATCTTTCACTATAAATGTAACTATACGGCAGACAAAGCTATTTCTTCAGGACAAGGGTGGAGTGTTCAACTGCTTTATGACCCCTCATATTTTGGGAAAGCAAACTCCACAGCTGCTTCGCATCTGGAAGGACATAAAGCACAGACAGGTTCATCGCAGCATCAAATGATTGAGTGCCTGAAATTCTCTGAACAGCACATCAAAACCAGCAAATAAAAGATCCCACAGCCACACAGGATGCATGAAATAATGCAGATCAGATATGAGGAGTCGAGAGTGAAAAGAACAAGAAATGTAACTGTTTCAACAAGACTTTCTACCACAGGAGATACCACCAGGAATCCCTACATGTTGACATTCATTTTGTTCATGGATAGACCACATTTTTAAGTAGCAGTAAATACGTTTTTCTTTGTTGTTAAGTCAAAATACAAACTTGGTTCGTTATTTTTCTACAGCAAGAAGTGCGTGACCACTTTAGATTAAAAACCTTTTTTGTAAATGTAACAAAAGTAGCATAATGTGTTTACACCTCAGATGCAGCTCCTGATAGAAAGTTAGAAAAATACAACCTGTCCAAATTTACTGTTGTCTGACGCTCCAGAATATTCAATGTATTAAGCTGCTACTGTCTTTTCAATTGTTATTTTTTCTTATTTTTAAGCGATATACTAAAAAATCAAAAAATGTAAATATATATATATATATATTACTTGAACAAACTTCCATGTGTTTTCTAAAAGCTGCAGAAAAGAGTCAAATGTACGTTTAACAAAAAAAACAAAAAAGAAAAATTAAGATTTCCTCAAGGAACAATGTGTAACCTTTTATTGTGAAATCCAATGTGGAAATAGACCTAAAACTAATCATGAGAACAAGGACAATGATACCCATAACTTTTGCTTTTTTTTAGACCAATAAATAATAGATTTGAAGGTTTGGATTTAAAATAGTTATTGTTTTATGCTAAATGCAGTTTTTCACCCAAAATTCAGCTATCAGAAATGTTAGAGGAATTCTGATGCATCAACTTTAGACAAATAGATTCATTAACGTCTTCATTTGCCTCGTCTGAGCTGATATCTGGATCAAAACTAAATTGTTCCGATATTGCTTGCCTTTTTTTTTTTTTTTTTTTGCTATGCTAATGTTAGCTTGGGCTTGCGTGAAAACAAAGGCATCTCAAGGTTTTTATTGTAACTTCCACACCAGCAGTCCCACCCACGAACCAGAGGGAAATTTCTAATGAAGTACTGCAGATGTGCAGAAAATATGTCTTAAAAAACAGCACCGGCTTTTGGATTTTGGCAAAAAATTGCATAACCATAAATAAAAGACCACTGGGAACACTTTTAACAATAGAAAAACAGATAGTTGGAGTGGGACTTGAAACACACATGACATGCTATAGCTAATTATAAAGACCTTTTCAGTAACGTTTTCTATTTTTTGGGGTAAAACCAAAGGGTTCTTTAAATATGATTTAGCTCTTAAGTTAGTTAGTTAGTTAGTTAGTTAGTTAGTTAGTTAGTTAGTTAGTCCTTTATTTCGAACATACAGATTACATGGTAAAAAAAAAACAAAAAATAAAAAACAAAACAAGAAAACAAAATTTTATATAAATTATAAATAAAAGATATTACACCTCAATTGTGTAGTTCGAAATGGAGTAGGAAGAAGTTTAAAAACTTTTTTTAATCCTACCCCCTAAAAATATATCTTCATTTTAATCTTTAATATAAACTATTTCAGAAGCAGAAATTAAGTACCATCAGACATCTGTCCATATAATCGAATACACACAAGATCTATACAAAAACATATAAACTGACTTAACTATTAATTTAAGGCTATTCAGGTTTAGTATAAAATCTGTGATTTGGTTGGAAACAAAATAACAAAACTTGACCATACAGGATAGTTTATAATAGAAAGTTTTACTGTCTTCATGTGGTCTTGTTTTCTGTAATTCATAGTGTTGCTCCAAGTGTAAAATTTTAATAACATAGTAGATGAGGGTTTTATTTGTACTTTTTTTGAGAATCTGACGATCTAAGCAGTCAAAGTTGCTGTTAAAAGCAACACAAACATGATTTTCGATGTGGTATGATCTGAAAAATATGAAAGAGGAGAGCGTGGTGGGTCATCCTAGTACAACATGTGCGGCCGGCTTTCCTGAGAGTTTGAAGCCAACAACTTCTTCATCGCCGTGGTGATGTCCCTTTGATTCATTTGTTCATCCCGCTGTAATTATCCAGCCTTGCTTCAAAAGATCCTCTTTAAAGCGCATGAAATATTAAACCCTGAAAGAAATTTCCCATGAGGTTGTGTCCTTCTCTCTTCCCGCCACAAAGTCACCGTCTCGTGTGGGTCTGTCAAAGAACGCGCTAACCATTCTGAATTTCACACTGTCATGGAGGATAATATCATTTCCACACAGAAATCCCACAATTTTAAGCTCATCGCCCACCCATTGTGTGCACATGTGTGGAGTGTTTGTGTAACGAAGGAGGGAGTGAACAAAGGACAGAGTGGAACTGCTCTGGGAACAAAAAAGGGAAAGCAAACAACCTTGTGTGAATCGTAGCAGAGCGCCCACTCCTCACAGATCCAGCCCAATAGAGTTGTCTCGGTAACAACAATAGCGGGTAACATGATCTTTCATTATGCATTGTGTAAACAGTGTAACCCATCAGAGCTGCCAATCACGATGATTGATTGTGCCCTGTCACACAAGGAGAGTGACGTGTCGGGGAAAAAAGAAAAGTTTCTCCGAACAAAGCGCGGCACATTCACGCTGCCACAAAAAGTGGTGATTAATGTGTTCTTGCTGGGTAATCCCACACCCCTGGCTAATGAAGGAGGAATCTATCATCTGTGCCGCGGATGTCATGAGGACAGCGCCGCAAGTGCATGGGAACTATTTTCTCTCAGTTCGGTAATTGTTGACGAAATGTGAGACAAGTTTGGATGAAAGCACTTGAGTTGGCAGTATCTAGTGGCAGAAACAAATCTGTGTTTAAGTTTCCGATCATACACTATAAAATAAAAACTCTCACCAATCGGGTTTTTCTTACACTTTTGTGAAAAGTTCAGCCAACATGATGCATAAACCTGTCTCTAAAGTAGAGGAGGATGTGCAAAAAGACAACAAATTAGGAAACAATTAAAGAAAAAAAGATGTAAGCCAAGGGATTACCATTCAAATCCCTCAGGAAACAGCCAGTCTAAAGAAAACAACCTTGGATTTACAGTAATTTTGTTCTATTTTTTTACATATATTTTTATTAGGATCATTAAAAATAATCCAAAGGATAAAGGATCCTAAGGACATCTCTCATGTCGGGGAGCACAACTGCTAATTAACACGAAAGAAAAGCAGCAAAGTCCAAATGTGCCGCAGCTGTCTGTCCTCACATCATTTAATATAATCTGGTTTCATGCCTGTTCACATTACAGGCTTGATAAAACAGCAACACTCTCAAACATCTGCTTGCTCGGAGAGCCTGTTGATTATTCATTTAGCTGGAGGTCAGATGGCACTCGGCTCGCACAGCTTCAAAACTGAGCTAATAAATCAATTTTTGGAGCAATTATGAGTCATCACGTGTGCTTTATAGTTTTTACAGTCCGCTTTATGAGGTGAAGCTTTGCATGAATTATGCAGGCAAGTTGAGTCATTGGACTAATGGTGCTGGGTTTGGTGAACAGTGACCCGGCCGTGACCTCTTCACATACAGTGCTCCTCTCGCCGTGTCGCTTTAGATTACGCATAGGGGTGCTGTGGTACTCAAGGCTGCAGTGAAAATCAGAAATTTCACACGCCCACCAAAGTGGAATCACTTAATCGGGTGTATTTCACTGTAAAAATATCATATAATATCATTACATAATCCTACCAGGGGGATATGTTATTATTACATAGATTAAAAGAGTTTCAAGGACATTTTTCATTAAAAAGAGATTTTTAAGAACAATATATTAGAATCAATATTGTCTACAAGGGTAAATTAATGAGATATATTGTTAACTAAAACATAAATAATTTGAGATTCTAACAGTAAAAGATTGTCAACATCCACAAATCCTAATCACAGGCATGTTAAAAGCATGCTGAGTGAAATCAAACACTTCCTTGATCTCAACAAGACTGTCAGGTAAGCACTTATAAAAACTCTGACACATGCAGGTCGTGGATTCCTTCGCAGAGCGGGAACAGCAGGAGGTCAAAAACCTGCTTCACACAGTCAAAACAGAAACGCCCAGAGGGCTGTACATGAGGCCCATAAGATTTGAAATTTCTGGACTCCAAGCTGCAAACATGCAGAAAAAATTGTGAAGTCAATTTTTGGGATCTGGAAAAGTGCATCATTCATGACCCACAAAAGCAGGTTTTTAGGCATTAATAAGTGGACTGAAATACAATATACACTCACAATTCAAAAATAAATAACTTCAGTCGTACATCGATGTTGCTTCAATTCTTTAATTTCATCTAAGTTTTTTAAACATCACCTTCATGGAAAGGCAAAAACAAGTACTAGCTGAAGATAGGGGTGGTCGGATTGATTCAGAATTTTGGTAGTATCGATCTGAAGTTAGTATCGGTATTGGATCAAAACCGGCCTGAAAATATCGATATTTCCACTCTTGTTTGAAACTTTTCTGTATATGCAAAAAGGACCCAGCTTTTAATAATCTATTTACCACACAATTGAGAATATTGTCCTAATTCTGATTTTATGTTTGTAAAGTAATTTAAAAAAGGGAAACTTACAAAAATAAACTATTTGTGGAAAATGAACACAATTGAGATTTTGAAGTTCACGTCACATTCACAACATTTACAAAAACTATATGGATAATGGCATTGATATCTGCAATATTGACCAATATCGGATCAATATCCAAATCCTTGGTATTGCCTAATCCCATCTGAAGATCCAAAAGCTCAACTTTGCTTAGATTAGGGTCACACATCCCAAAATGCCATTGAGCGGTGGAAGTTGTTTTTGAGACCGTAGTCGAAGCCTGATGCTCCATACTGTCCTTCTTTGTGCCCAAGGACATGGTGGGACTTAAACCGCTAAAAAAATGAGGCTTTCTAATGCTCGCAGTCTTTGAATAGTCTTAAAAATCCTCCTTATTAAAGTGTTTCCATGAAAATAATCCTGAAAAGTCTACCATGTAAACCCCTTATTCAAGTCTCCCTTAATATGAAAATTAAAGTTTTAATTAAACCTTTTCCTTTTTTACAAGCTTCTGCACTAAAAAAGATGCAACTATTCTTTCCCTCACACCTAACAAGTTTAATGACAGCCATAAACTTTATGTCTTATTTAATGGAGCATTGTCTCCAACTTAAGAATTATGCTCCAATTTATGGCAAGGTAGATGTAACTTTCTAAATCCGTAAAGTGAATGTTTTTTGTTTGACTTACACTCTCTCTAAAGAAATTGAAAAATATATAATGCTAACAATTTTCTACCTGGTAAGACTGTAATGAATCAAATTAAGCAATTAAAACCTCCATTTATGCGCTTTGTTTCTGGATTTAGGTAAGAAAAAATGTTACACAAAATTGTTGACTTCAATGCTGATGTCAGATATTGGTCATTAAAAAGAACTTCTTCTTAGTGGATATCACGCTACGAGATGCAATTTCTTCAAAGGGATTTGAATTAGGAGATTTGTAAGGGATTATGACAGGAAAGCATGTATAAACAAAGCAATGTGAGAAGAAAGGGAAAATGGGTCAGATAATGCCCTCTGTCACAGTTATTACACATCTCAATTACTCAGTGCAAGAAGAAAGCTAGAAGTTGCAAGGATCATTTGCCAGAGCAAGAACACAGAGCCGGTTGTACAGCCGGTCTGCTCTCCCGTGTCGTTTTAGATTTGTTCATGTGCATTACTTTGTTCTTTTTTCACTTCTCCTGGAGTCTCCTCTTTATTTTCAAGATATATATGCAGCCTTTACATCGGTGAGGATTGTCTACATTGTCTGAACATATGAGATGAAATAAGAAATTTCACTTTGTTTATTATATGCTTACATCTCAACACATAACTTTCTTTTACATTTTAGAAAACCTAAGCAGGAGCTCAGGAATGGTTTTTCTCTTTTGTTCTCAGAAAGTTGCTGTACTTTTCAGACTATAAGTAGCACTTGTTTGCATACTTTGGCCAGAAGTGCGACTTATATGTGTTTTAATAAAAATAATGATAAATCTTCTCTTGCGTTTATTATTTTCCCACTAACAACCACTAGAGGGCACTGTAGGTGTGCACATCATTATTTTCAGCAAAGCAAAGAAGAAACTGCTTAAATTTGCAGTCGTTTCAAAACAACAGATGAATAATTATTCATATTAAGTGATTTAAAGTCAAATAAAAAGTCTAGTTGACTTGTTTGCATATTTGCATGTGCTTCAGTTATCCTAATAATTGATCATATACTGTACATGGCATAAATTATTAATACATTTGTTTTATTTCTTTTTGTAATTGCGTAATTTGTTGTTTCAAGTAGTCTAAAAACAAGGCCAACTTTTAGCTAAACTATAAGAAATTAATGCCTCTGGAAAACTGATTGATATGCAGTTTTATTGTTAAAATAACTGTATATTCGTATACAAAATGCTTTTTTTTTATTTTCAGGGTTAAGTTGAGATTATAAATGATAAACTATTTTTGTGTAAACTTTTGACATCACGTGCACACGTATGTGAAAATGTGACATGTTTATCTTTAACCTGACTCCACCCCACTATAACCAACAGAACAACAGACCATTATGGCGAAATGCGCGGCTACATGACAGCTATAAAAAAATATGTCAGCAAAGAAGCCCGCGATGCTGTCACTCAGACAATGCATCTCAAACGGTTCCTTTAAGGTATTCCTGTATGGTAAATGATTCATGGTGCCTGCATTGTTGAAAACAGCACTTGGGGTGGGGTGGGGGGGTGTTCTGGTTAAAGTAAATATTAGTCATGGTGCAAAAGCTTGTAGCTTTATACGGGGCTGTCTAAAAGCAAAGCAATGCCCAGACTTGTTAATGGATACAAAGGACTCAGGAGTGTTTCAGTTTGAATAGATTTGTCCTGGCAACCTTCGGAAACTTTGAAAGCTCCATGAAAGAAGTAAAGGTAGTCATGCCACAGGATATTTTCTTGTTCTAGCAATTAAAATTTTTGTTAATGTGCATGAGGGATGTAAAATAAGTCATTCATATAGATACCATCTTGATGGATTTTTGTCTGTTTTGTTGCCTAAACATTATTATTTCTGACAGTAAATCCATACATCTCCAAATGGAAAGAGGAAGTACATGTTTAAAGAATGATTTCATCTTAAGAGTATTATGAAGCCGACGGCTTTTGTTAGTGGTGTTGAGAATGAAGCTGTGTGCCATCATGTCAACTTTATTGAACCAAAATGCAATTATTTGTCCTAGAGAAGTGTAAAGTGGTGTGTGTTTCCGGTGCATACCGTACAACATAATTTCCTGTCACTCAGTTCTCTCCAAACTTCCAGTCAAAGCGGAGGCAAATACAAAGCACAGAGGACTGTTTTGTATGTGGTACCTTCCTCTCCAAGCTGTAAGTCTGAAACATTAGCGTGTTGACAAAGTGATGGATGGACCATGGTGAAGTGGTTAGCAATTTTAAAGGCTCCGAAAATGTCTTCTAAAGCACAAACAAATGACTGCTTCACATTGTATCCATCACTTAGACGTTTCTCATTGGTAAATGTGAGTCGTATGAGTAGACTCAGACATGCAACATAGGAGAATAAAAAGGTGTTAAAGCAACAGAATGTACAATAAGTCTCTAATGGAGTCCAAAGAAACTATTATAGACAGTCTGTATGTAAAATAACAGGTAAGTAATAACTAAAAAAGGCAAAGAATTGACTTCTCTAACATAGTGGAAGTAGTCTGTTTAGTTTGACCCATTTTCCAAATTCTGGCCCACGACTGCTCTTTTTACCTTTACTTTCTTCTCAAGTCACATAAAATCTCACTATAAATCTCACTCCAATCATCTTTTAATCTATTATAAAAGCATTCCCAGTGGTCTTTTAATCGTGATAGTCGTTTTTAGTGAAAATTAAAAAAAACATGTTCAGGACATCATTTCTGCAGGGCCCCAGGAGTCCACTAGAAATCACCTCATTTCCCATCATCCATCTGTTTACATGCTCAACCGCTAGCTTACAGCCCCACACAACCACAAGCTAACATAAGTGGTACAACAAAAATGGTGAGCAATACAGTTTTGAGCCAGAGACCAACTCGGATGAGAACACAAAGACCTAATAAAATTCTCCCCTTCTCCCTACCCCTACATTTAGCCCTCCAAACGGAGTGTTATGGAAAATTATGTCTTAGAATTCCGATGTCACTTTTGCTCGATGACATCATCAATAGTCGCCGGTCAGATAGTGTTAGCATGGAGCCTTTAGCACTCAAATACACACAACAGGGATTTTATAAGTTTAAAAAGGTCATGCCACAGCAAAAAAAAATAAACATATGTGCTTTAAAGCAGAAATATAATTTTAATCTTAATTTTCTTTATACAGTGTATGCCTTCCATTATGACAAAAATGCAAAAAGGACCAGATAAAAACACCTAAAACCACGATTTTCATTGGAGTTGGTCTTTAAATTAAACAGAAATTTGACTTTTCTCTGTTAAATGTTGTTAGAGGTAACTAAGTACATAAATGCATGATGAATATGTCAAATCGCAGCTCCGTGAAAATCAATCCGGATCAATTTATGCCAAATTAAGTCCATCTTTTTCCTCAATATAAATAAGTTTTTTTTACACACTGTAGGTTTATGCCCATTTTTCACTGCAATTCTTCTTCAAATTGATGTATAATTTTATCTATGCAGGTTAAAAACAATGAACAATTGTCTCAAAGATGTAGCTAATTTTATGAAGCCTTAATGCTCAAAGTCAATTTAGCTCTTTAGTGGAAAAAAATTGGAGGAAAACGATTGGAGTTTTAACAATTGCATCAGTTGAGCTCCTTTTCGTTCCCAGTGGAAGGTCTCTAAACTGCAGCTTAGTCATATTCATGCTGAGCCTTTTCTGTAGTCAGGCATTCTAATACTGTCCATAACTGGTCCAAACTTCAGTGGGCTCATCCTGTATCCACTAGAGGTCAGTGTGGCTCACCCCTTATCTCTATGGTATATCTCCATACAGTTAAATGTATACACCAGCTCCATTTTTCTTTACACTAAACAGAAAAAAAGATGTGATATCTCCAGAACAATGACAGTTGAAAGCATGAAGTATACTTAAAATGGAACCAGACAAAACAAACCGATTGCATAAAAGGGTATCATTTTTTTGTTTGTTTTTTTTTTTGCTCACTGTAACTTTGAGAACTCCAATTAACCCAGTGACCCAGAATCTAACACTTCCTGAAAACCCCAAACAAGCGCAGACGAATGAACATCAGGTTCAGCCGTGGTAGGATGTCTGGCGTGGTGCAGCATTCTTCACTCTCTGGCAGAATGAGCGATGTGGGTCACTTAGCGAGTGGCCAGGATTCAAAACAAAGAAAAGGTCCAAGCAATGGGGTCCACTGGATAAATTTGTCAATGTCTTGTGCCTTAAGGCACCCAGCCTTGCCTGACCCCAACCTCCATAGTCAAGATAAATACCTCTGTCACCATTCACCTTCAGTCCCTGGACGCAAATTTAACTTGTCATCCATCATCCTTGTGCTGAGGTATAATTGTCCCCTTCTGCAGTAATGAGTTTAAAACCTCTGAACAGGCCAGGCATGAGAGCTCACCACTGAGCATGACAAAGCACTTTGGGGGCTGTTTTATGCTTTTTTTAATCTTTTATTTATATACAACCACTGGAAAGCCTTACGAAGCACACAAATGATTGACTGTGGCGTCCGTGGGTCCATGCAAAGTTCAAGCCACGGAAGGTGTAATGCGCCGCATATTTGTTTCTCTCAAATGGCCCCGGCCGACAACCTTGTATGATAATGTCCTCGCTGTACATCAACTTAATTGACACTTAAATCTGTCAGTCGCCTTACAAACGCCGACCTTCTTTGAGGAACAAATCCTTTTTAATGTGCATCTATTGTGAGAGACCCAGCATGGGTTTAAACAAAAAAACAGAGAAAATAAATACATGAAAAGGTAATATTTCTGAACAAACAATAAAACAATAAGAGTTAAGAACATAGTAAGTAAAATCAAGAAATCCCTTTTCACCTGTCTGATTAAGATATTGTTTATTCTCCGTAATGTTATTAGCAAACCTGGTTAAAATGGAGCCGCTGTGCGCCGGGGGTTGGCTTATTAATTGTTGTTTTCGTGTCACCGCTGCTGTGTGCACCCTGTGATTTAATCAGCTAAATTCACTGCCATGGGAGTCTGTGTCTGGAGCCAGGTTCAGCGTTCTAGGTGTAATAACAACCTATTGCCAATGAACCTGTCATTACAACTCATTTCTGAGGATAATTTACACACGTGTGTGCTGAATATCACTAATTGGTTAAATGGGATGGAGTCATCTCATTACTTGGTTGCGTAAACGCTGCCGTTTCATTAAATCCATCCTTCACTTTCTCCTCATAGCCCCTGATTGTCTGCTCATCATGAGAGATCGCTCTGACTGGCTGACAGTTCACGATAAAACGGAGAGGCTTGTTATCACTCGGACATTGATGAGCGCTGAGTCCTGCGTGTTTTCGACTTCCTGTGAGGCTGTAATGACCCGGGGCCAGTGGCATCCATCTCCCTCACAGGTACCATCTTGTTTTCTTCAATCCCCCTCAGACCTTTGTGTCCTCGGAGACCTGATTGTGCTTCTTTATCCTCACCTCTGTCACCTACCTGGCTCTATCTCTAATCATGAACCATCTCGCTGCTGTAGAGCTGCACCTTATCAGAGGGGACAAGGCCTTTGGTACCAGCTCCAATTAACCTGGGGCCTTGTTAGCCACACACTCAGAACAGCGAGTCAGTCTCCACGGGCAAATAGTGCACACAAGGCCTCGCTACTTTGCATTCATTAATGATGGTAAACGTGATAACAACGTGAGAAGATTACACACCTCAGCAAAACCGTGAATGGTTGAAGTGAGAGGCATGAATGATGAAATGAAGAGGGTTTTTTTTTGCTGTGATCTTACAAAGTTGCTCTAAATCCTTCCAATGACTTGGAGAGACTGCACATTCCGCCCGCTGCAGCTATCTCTCTTCACAGCCAGTCCTCAGAATGACAGCCGACAGCCACGGTGATGCAGAGAGGGGCGGACAGAGATGGATGGATCAATAGATGACTGCATATGCAGACGTGCCTATTGATAAACTCCTGCTGACAACGGACGAACACTTTGGGCTCATCGGTGGAAATGTCAGTCAGACTGGCCATTAGTTTGCATGCATTTCAGGTTGGATGTCCTCAACCCATGACCATGGGGTTCTAAGGCCAGCCCACGAGGCCCGCAACATGCCAAAACACTTTTTTATCACTTGTCAAGTTGCGTTCCACTTGGTGTCAGTCCAAGCTTCTCTACTACGGTTTGTGACAAGGACTGAAGCAGCTTTGATATTTGACAGTGACGAAAAGACAGCGCTTTGTGACGAACCGAATGTGTCTGATGTCGCCACTCCATGGCTTCAGTGTACAACAGAATAGATTCCATATACAGATCCTTTCCAACAAATTTGAATATAATAGAAAAGTCTTTAATTCTATTAAAAATTCAACTTACATAGAATTCAGAATTCAGTATTTGTTTATTTTTTACATAAATTTGGGTTCAAATTTATATAACCCACTAAAACAGAATTCTATATAATTAAAATAGTGTGAAGAAACCTGCCCAAATTTTGCAGGTCACACACCCAAAAAAAAAACCTCAAGTATTTTTGTCCAGTTTCTAGTTTATATATATTATGCTTGATATAAAACAAAATTAACTTATTAATAACTTTCCATTAAAGACTCCACTCTAATAAAAAACGTTTTTTTGGTGTTTAAACATGTTCTTGTAGCGCTTTTTCTTATAATCGAGAACATATATTAAAGAATTTAGGATACAAACTGTTCTGAGTATTTTTTATTTAAATCGTGATGGTTGTGAGGGGCTGTAAAACAAAGGGATGATGGGATATCAGCAGAGGGATACTTCCGCGCCAACAGCCCCACCCACAAATCACAGGCGAGTTTCTAATGAAGTACTGCCGCTCTGCAGTAAATCCATTTCAAAAAAGTGTTTGATTTTGGCTAAAAACCGCAAAATCATGACCACTTAAGAAAAAATTTACAATAGATAAAAATGTATTAAAATATAAATATTTTTGAAAAAAAACGTCCAAAGTTTGAGGCTAAATTTTGGAGTAATATGCCTAAAATAAGAAGCTAATTAAAAAAAATTATATTAACTTAAAATGGCAGAACATCAAAACTTATTTTAATCTTACCAAGACAAATTCTACTAAAACAAGTAAATAGTTGAAATCAATCTGCATTCTATGAAAGTTAAATTTTTTGAATAAAATTATGGAAATGTATACAGTTTTTCGTTATATTCTAATTTTTTGCAAGTGGTTTGTATTCTTTATCTGATTGAGTTTGCCCATCTCTTCTGCTGTGGGTCATCTTGTTTGATTGAAGAAAACTGTTTTAAGGGGAAAAAAATCAAATGGACCAAAATGTTCAACAGTTTTAATAACCCAGTGGAAAAAAGTGTTTGGAATTTCAACACTCCTATTAATCCTGTTTCTGGATTAGCTGTATCCTACTGACAGATTGAGCCGATCTTAACTGTCATCTAGTGAAAGCCAAAGAAAACAGAGACGCATTACTTGGACTTTAAGTAGAAGTTTGCAGCAATCCTTTCCAAAAAAATATTTATTTTATGAAATGTAACTTTACAGTTAAAATCCCTCCCACTAACTAAAATAAATAATGCCATGCATGTATATGGTCATAATATAAATCTGCCGTATTTTATCTTACTTTGTTGGGTAACATGTTAATAAAGAGTACAACTATATCCTGATAGAGAAAAATGAACCATCGACATTTTTTTAAGCAAAAGTTGTTTTTTTTTATTAGGTTTTTAAAACTTTTTTTAAAAGTATTTTTTTCTAGAAGAATAACAATCTGAAATGTATGGAAACTTAAGGAAGCATTTTTTGAAAATGTACTCTAGTATTTATGCCTATTTGTAACTTTATGTACCTTGAAAAACTTAAATACTATATGTCTGTGTTTTTTGTGGAGGACATTCTGCATTAATTTTAACACATACAGGGTCATCACATTGAGTAATCTTCCAGAACACAAACTGCTAGCTCAGGTTATTAACACGTATTTAATGTTTTTTTACCCATTCAAGATCAACTGGAGGCTCATGAGTCAGCCCAAAGAATGTGGAGAACACTGAGCTGACTTTGCTGCAGCAAGACTCTCAGTTTGTTAAAGTTTATTTTTGGTCCAGCCCTAAAATATGATGAATGTACTTCCAGTCAGCCTTTTGTACCACTTGACAGCTTTATCTTTTTATTAATAATAGTGACTGTAAAAGTTCCTGGCATGGTGCTCACCAGTGAAGCCATGTCTGTATTCTAACAAGGCCATTCCTAACATAAAGTGGCAGTAAAATTCAGCTAATGGAGAGCAGGAAAAGGGCTGGGTGAATTCAATGATACTATGGGAGGTGCTGAGGCTTGGTGTGTATAATGGACGGGACGCTTCTTCAGGAAGTTACCTGTTGAGGCAGGAAATAATCATTTATTGCACTCAAGAGAATGGTGTCAAATACATACTTTCTTTTGGATTTATCACATTATGTATTAAGCATGTATGTACTATGGTTTATATTTGCTAATGTAGTAAGCATCGATGCACTTTTTGCAAGGACATCTGGGAAATTTCTAGGGCACTTGATTTGGGAATTCTAGATTCGGACAGCACAGCAAAAGTGCAGGGGTGTCAAACTCAAGGCCTGCATGGTCGGCCTCCAGAAACTCTGCCTTATTTGCTGATGATTACCTGGATCAGGTGTGTTTAACCAATAAGGAGCTTCAACAGCCGGTTGGTTGGAAAACATGTAGGACACCAGCCCTCGAGGCCTAGAGTTTGACACCCCCAATATAGTGAGCAGTGAAAGTGTTTGCTACGACCTGTCACCAACAGCATGCTCGTATAAAAAAATGTGCATGACTTATTTATTATACGGGGTCACTGAGTGTTCTACAATCTCAAAATTTTGTGCGGCCCACTTGATTGCCTGCAGACAGCCCATATCCACCTGTAAGAGCAGCAGTCTGGGCAACCATATACTAGACCAGGACTGTTCAGGGACACAGAGGAGTCTTTGGAGTGATGGTCTAGACCAGGGGTCCCCAAATCCAGGCCTCCAAAAATCCTGCATAAGCTGCTGTTGATTGTTTGAATCCGGTGTATATATAACATGTAAAACATCGGCCCTCGAGGCCTGGATTTGGACACCCCTGGTCAAGACAGTATGGGTTGATCTTGATCCTGAGAAAGTAAATGTACAGATTATACTTGAAACATGCTTAAAAACTTAGAATAATGGTATTTATTATGTGCGCCTCACCTAAACTTGATAGCAAAATGTCCAATGTGACTTCTTTGTCTCTTAGAGCACTACTTTGTACATTATCTGTGCAAAGTATTTCTTTCTGAACAGCACTTGTTGATGTACTTTAAACCAGAGTACTTGAATAAATATGCAAGCACACTACTTCAAAGCAGATGTAGAGGCAGTGCAATGAAAAAGAAGAGTTTGAGTAAAACCTTGGATGAATAATAGACTGCTTCCCAAGCAGAAGCACTCTTGGTGGTAGCAGGTTAATATTCTCACATGTCATTAGGTCCACTGGCTCGACTGATGGCTCATTGAATCAGGCAGCAAATGATTTCCTCATGCTGCAGAGGACAGAGCACTTCAAAGGGAAAGGGGCTGAGGTCAGGACAGCACTCCGCTTTGATTAATGACCGGGGCTCAGCAGAGGTTGCCTGTAGGTAAGAATGTGACGGTGAATTGGATGTGAAGGGGACTGACTTTTGAGCTAGATTTGACCCAACCTCAGGAAAAAGAAAAAAAAAATGCAGATACCATCTCGCAGGTTTAAACTGAAGGGCTTACTGACCCTCTGGCTCATGCAATCATAAAAACAAAACTTATTTGACAGCACAGTTGTGTTAAATCGCCTCAGTAATGATCACAAATTCAATCGTTTGCTCATTCAGTGGACGGACTTTGAAATAAGGTTATTTTAAATTTGATCCCTGGAGTTTAACATTACCTCATGTTTTAGTAGAACCGCCCCCCCTGGGCTGTCATTCTTCTGGGTGCCATTATCACCTTCCTTATTAGTTTTTGACTCAGCAGAACAAAACGTGACCGCGCCTCAATCTTTGATCTCTCACACGCTGACACAAATCCTTTCAAGCCTCCTGACGTTCCTCTGCTAAGGTAATTAGCACTAATTAAAAGGTTTCCAGCTGCCTTGTGTGCATTTTTTTTGTTCCTTCGCAGCACATTGTCCTCACAGGTGCATTTACTCGGTTTGCTGGGAGCATGTCAATCACATTCCTCCCTGCTTGTTCACAGTGGATGATCAAGGAGATGAGGACTTTTGTTTGAGGAAGATAAAGGTGTTAGATACCAAACTTAAGGCAGTAAATGTATATAAAAATCAAACGAGAGTCACAGTGACTCAGTAAATCAGTACTTTTGAATATATGTCTAACAATTCTATTCAGGAATGTTGAATAAAGTTTTACAAAGCTGCTAAATGTAGCAGGAGGACCTACATGCAGACATCAATATCCAGAACCAAAGTCCCCCGAAAATCACTCAGAATAAACTTTATTTTAACTGGCAACTCTAACACTTAGTTTTTCTATTTTTAAATTTTAATAAAGTTTCTTTTCCTCAATTCTCAACACCTTTGGGCTAGTTGAATAATTGTGATGTCATCTTATCTGCAGCCAGGTCTGTCTCGAATGTAGGGCCCACACCACCAATCAAGTCATTTTGTGAAAAAGTGATCTACAACAATACAACAATAAAGTACTAAAAATGTATTCAATCTTTTGTAAGTGTCAGACGAAGTGTGCATTTTCCGAAATTAAGGCACGTTATGCTAGCTAGAACCGTCAACGTGAAGCGGAAGATGGCTGTTTCTGACGTGTAATTAATCTGCATTAAATATAAATATTAATGCATTTATTTATTTTTATTAATCAAATGCATTCATGCATTAACGTCGACAGTCGTAGTATTAACACTTAGAATATAGTGGGTAAATGTGCATTTTGTATGGTTGGAAGTAGCTCAAAAATCACTTCCCGTTTGTGGTAGACATTGCATCAATTCAGTAAATTGATTTAGATTTACTCCCGTAATTTGTATATTTTTGTATGTTTGTTGTTCCAAGATTGTAAATCTTGCAATGCATTATCTAAAAATGAAAAATATTTATATTTTAAAAGATCTGCTCCAGTTAGTATTTCCCGACAGCTCTGCCTTCTTTACGACTTCTGTACAAGTCGTTTAAATGACCAGATGAATTTACTTTTCTGTGTTTACCGAGTTATTAAAGTGTCAGTAAGTAGCGAGGTATGGTGGGGAGTATGCTGCCGTCAAATGAAACTGAGGAAGAAAACATTTGTCCACTTATAGTCCTTAACAGGATTGATCCATAACATTTTTCTTTTGTTTTCTTCAACAATAAGCTAAATGTTTTCATTATCACAAACATTTGAAGATGTCATTATTTTATTAATATCCGAATAAATACTCTATAATGTTGTAGCAGAAGCAACATCGTTTACACATGAGTAGCCCTTACAGATCGGATAACAATAAGAACATCCTAGAAATACTGAGTGCAATTCCTTGGATGACCACTAGAGGTTGGCTTCAAAAGTTTTTGAAATTGGGTGGAGTAAATGCAAAATTTACAGGTGAAGTCACCTATTATTGGCTTAAATTCAGTTTCTATGACTTTAACAGCTCTTTCAATCAGGTTTCGACTTTCATGGAAAAAAAAATAAAATAAAACATCCTCTAGAGATCATCTGCTGCATTATTTCGCACCATCTCTTCACAGAAAGCCTCCTCGCCGATACGACCGCCACACTTTTAAAGTAACTTGCCAGCGCAGGAGCTCATAAACATCATTAACCATCATTTCCCAGCTCACTTTAGTTACATGTGAAGTGTTCTTTATTGTGTAATGAGCCACGAATCTGAAAAGATTGCCACTTCAAAGCCCCCCTTGAAAGCCGTCGCCTGTGCAGCCTGCTGACATGTCAAGCTGGGATTAAACGTCCCCCCCACAATCATTTCTTTGTGTTCAAATGAGCCCATTGTTTATCTGCACCTTGGGTGACAGCCATCAAGGACGTGCAGCTCCACAGTTGTTCTAAAAGTGGCAAATGTATACTTTGTGCAATTGTAAAGGATTACCCAATAATCAAGTTGTTTTTTAAATGTGTGCCTTGCTAACCTGACCTAGATTAGGTTGAAGTGGCAGCATTTTATCTTAAAAAGAGATTCAATATTTGTATAGTTTTGGTCAGACAGGAAAATTTGTACTGAATTCCAGTTCATGATGATAATGAGTAGCCGTCATGTGGATGGTTATGGGAGAGCAGCAGTTCGAGCCGAAAACATCGAGTCCTGGTGAGAGCTGTGGGAGGACTCTTCTCAGGGCGCTTAGACTTACAGTAAATCTTCTAACAATTTATCCAAACAAAGGCTCCGGTGTAGAGAGGGGGAAAAAAAGACACAGGAAACAGATGAATAAGCAACATCAATTACCAGGCCCTGACCTTGCTAGCCGTGCACTTATCTCACACCGTATGACTGCAGATTGGCCCTGGCAGGCCCAGAGTAGCAGGATGGGGAGGGTACGCACAAGGTTGCCCACCACGCATTTCTTGCAAGCTCAGAATGGTCAGGACTGAAAGGATCAGCTTTCAGAGAAAGGTTAGAGGTAAAAAGTTTACACAAAATATCACAATAGTTAAATTTTTTTAAGCAACTATTAAATGTCAGATCTGCAGAGAAAATCCTGACCTCAAAATTTGGACAAATGTCCTTGTTTATACTTATTTGGATTAGCCACATCAATAAAATTACAACAAGAGGCCAACTCCTCTTGGTCATTATTAGAGGCAGAGTTGCATTATCAGCATTTTGAAGGTCATCACCTGATGCCATTTGTAGGAAAACTTGTTGGTCTCCCACCTATGCTAATCTAATCAATTTTAAGCTGCTGATGTAGCGTGGATGCTTTGCAAACTACAAATGGAGTTAGATCAAAGAGAAGGGCAACCGTTCCCTTCATTTACAGTGATGCTAAAGAACAGCAACCGGAATTCATGAGCACAAAGATGAATAAGTTTGTGTGCAACCAGCGCCCAGAAACTAAGGCATTATTTTTGCCTTAATGTGTACAACCGGTATTAGTAAAATGACAAAAATCTAAACTGTACCATTGCTTATTCATAATCCATGTAAGCTACAAAGAAATGAAGTGTAACCGTCACATAGCTGTATTTTGGCTATTTTACCGTGATGCTATGTTTACACGAAAAAGTGACCACTTCCAATGAAAAGTCTATGTTTAAGCGTGTAAATGCGCATTTTTGGGATTCCACATTCAAAGATCTCATGTTCACGCGTCGCTATATTTTTAAGTCAGTTTCAGGGATACAAGTACAAAAGAAAGGAACGTTAAATCAGTTGAACTTTGACCAATCAGAGACTCAGATTTGGTAGTGACGTCCTTTTAATACACCGAAGTTAAAACCATTTAAAATCGATCATGAAGGAGAAATTAATAATTGCGATTAGTGCTCAACTGTAATATGACACGAGATCAGTTGTACTTTGGAATAGAGCTGTGAAGGAAAAGCCTGGAGCAAGATTTACTAGGTTTGCACCAAGCCTCTTCCAACGTGCAGTAGTATCAGTCCAGTGAAAACATAATATATTAAAGCACATTCAACCCTCGAACTTTCCAACGCATGTTGACGTTAGGAGTGGGGTCATCTGGATCCCACAACACAGTGAACTAAAGTGTTTTTCTTCTTCAATTATTTTTTATTTTCACTGGTATCCGTGGCAGCCATTAAATCCTGTCCAACTTCATCCACATTTGTCATGGGAGGGATCACACATCAATGTAAGGCTCGGGTCATCTGGACCCCATAAGATAGTTAAAAGGTTAAAAAGTAGTGGAAACTACCTGTATGCACCACTAATTAGCAATCCGACCTGGCACAGGACATGCAGTTACTATATATAAAACTGACTAATCGTTTGTGCATTTTAAACACACTAAATAGTTTCATCTAGATCTCTTCTAACTCACAAAACACTCTCTAATACAAGCAGACAAGTTTGTATATCTGTGGAATTTAACTATTTTTGTGTGAGTTTGATGTTTGTCCTTTATTTTCATCTTTTTTATGTTGAAATATTTCTGAGTTATGAGCATCCAAGATGTCTCTGTTTCCAAGAGAACAAGATAACAAGAATCAACAGGTTATCCGTTTTTCCAGTGACTTGCATCTTCGATTATACCTTAATTGATTGATTTTAAGCTATAATAAGTTTCAGTAAACATTGTAACAAAATGCCATAATCCTGCAGCAACATCTAAAACAATTAAGGTCATTTCTCTCTAGGAGCATACCTGAGGCCCTGGCTGAATTACTCTGCCTTTTAATTAATTACAAAGCAGCCAACATCACAGACTTCTCACAAGTTTTTTTCATCTGTGCTGCCAACAGTCAACAGAATTAATAACCCACCTGTGTCTGCACTGGTTGTAACAACAGTAACAGACACCACCGACTTTCTGCTGCAGGAGGGAACCAAATTGCAAGGCATTACTCACAATAATGCACATGCAATAATCACAAAGAACTTACTTAAAATTCAATCCACTTTGGCATCATTATCATGTATCAACATAATGAATGACTCCTTCAGAGTATGGTAATTATAATTTGATAAATCATCAGCAGAAAATTAACTAGATGTCAAAACATTCATTGGGAGGGGTGATGAATCGAGGATGATTGTGGTGATGAATGGTGTTAATCTGCGCAGTATGTATCCAGTGAAATGGCTAAACAGCCCAAGATGGATGAAGCACAAAAGCTGCAAGGTCAGACCATGGAGCTGGAGGAAGAGGGAATTAAAGGAGCACACTGCGCCTGTGTGCATATTTCACTTCAATCCCAAAATCTCTTTTGGGTGGATACAATGGATTGAAAAATGACAGTGAGTTGTCCATCAATGGAAGAAACATCAATCTATAGTATAGAGCAAAGATTTCTTGAGGTTTAATCTTTTCACTTCATATTTCCTGACAAACCAGATTTTGTTTCTATGTGTTTAGGTCCTCCTTAAACCATAATTCACATTATTTGATACTGTTTTCATGAATTGACCTTCCTTACCGATCTCTGCTCCTGTTCTTCCTTGACATCAGAACCAAACCTGTCACATTAAGGAAAAAGTGACAGAAAATCTTACTACTTGTCGTCCTGCACGTGTGTTTTCAGGTCCTCTGGAGAAACACCTTCCTGAAGTTTGAAAGTGTGTCAACTTTGTTCACTGTAGTGGTCTGAAATACACATTGATTGTCTTGTGTTATCCTGAGAGGGTCCTTTTTGTTTGGGACAGAGTCAAGCACTTCTCCAACCCCTAAAAAACTGAACAAGAATTGGAAAACGAGGAACAAATCCATAAACTGTGCTTCAGCCAGAAAAGCATTGTACTGTTGCATTGGATTGATTCAGACTGAACCAGGTAATGCATCAAAAATGATGTTGTAGCTAGAACAAACAAACCTGATACAAGCTTTGTGATTTTAAAGGACTTCAGAAGGTTTACCAAGGTTTAGATACATATGTTACGCCTGGTTCACGGCGGATGCGGAAGAACGGCGAAGCGGCGCGGAATGGAAAAAACATGTTTTTGTCAAAATGTATTAATCACTCACTTCCTATTAAGAACATATGATGAATACAAATCAGAATAGATTTTGATTAATTGAACTGTTAACCTATTGGTTTATTGACAATTGAAAAATTGTGTAACTGAACTCTTTTACTGTCAATACTAGCAAGTCTCTCGACCTGGAATATTCCATTGATAGATTTTTTTTTTTTTTTAATTGACAGAGTTAAATAATAATACATTTTAGACACTTTTATTAGGTGTTCAGCTCAGGGCCCCAGAGTGTTGAGGGCCCCAGGCCTCCGCCTATCTCTGCCTAATCTCCGCCTCTGTTAGTAAGGTGGGAGATCATTCCTGATTGCTGCAAACAACACTGTCTTATGTCCTGATTCCTAACAATCAGTTGCAAGTATGTAATGTTTTTTTCTATTAATATTTCATTTGCTTTCTAAATGTTTACCTTAATAGGTAAATTTGTAATTTCTAGTAGGTAATACACAGAACAACTTAAAAATATATATTTTTGTTGCTTATAAATAAAAATCAAGAGCAGAAAAGTTTGTTTTTGAGGTAAAAATCACCAGATAATTCTAGTAATCCGAGTCTTACTGACATTTATACAATGTATATAACTCACCAGGTAAAGTTGATGTTTTGATTAACTATTATATGTGTTCTTAAGAACAAAATGCAACCACTTTGACACAGTAGATGGTCAGTGTCTTTTCTTGAACTTTCTCTCTACAGGATGAAAAAATACTGGCCCATGCAGCCCCCACCTCCACCCCCGACCACAATCCCTCCTGGATATCCCCGATGTGAAAGATGTTGCCGCTAAGTGGGAGAGGTCAAACATGAACACAGATATTTATTACATGTGCTGAAACCAGATGGAGGCAAAGCATTCATCACAGCACCATGTCACCGAGGTAACACCCGCTCCACATGAAAAGCCGGTCCCTCTTCCCAGCGTGAGCGCTGGCCTCTGCCGGTGTTTACAGCAGCCGGGTCTGCCTGCGTTACAGCAGCCCGCCGCCGCCTTAATGATCCCCACCTCGCCCCGCCCGGCTGTCACCGAGCGGGGTTATTTTTCTAAACTTTTGCTTTTATCAATATTTCTGCTCGGCGGCTGTGGAGATATTAAAGCCGCAGCAGGGCGAAGAAGGGCGTTTCTGACACTTGCTCCCTCATTTATCAGTCTCTTTCATAGGCCCCGTCACTGACAATGAAAAGATTTCACAACACTGCGGGCAGAAACTCATTCCACCAGTCATCCATCATGTTCAGCCCTGCAGCCGCTCCACTGACCTAATCGGTAATGCGTGGCTGCATGCAGGAGACTTCTTGAAGCACCCCTTCATTACCCTAGTTAGAAGGAGGCGAGCCATTGGGCTGAGGCATGCTTCTGGGTGGCACCAACATTCTGCCATGTCCTCCCATTTTAAAGTCCCAATCCGATCATTTTTTGATCAAAGTGTTCAAAAAGGTCTTTTAATTATGATTATGCAATTTTTAGCCAAAAACTAAAACGGAGTGGAAATAGTTCATTAGACATTCACCGACAGAGCTGTTAGAGCAGAGTAAGCCTGCCCGGATTTCCCATCATCCTTCTGTTTACACAATACCCCTCTAGCTTACAGCCCCTCAAACCTCCAACCTAACATTACTGGCAAAACTAAAATGGTGAGCAACATTGGAGCTATCCAGTCTTATAATGTTGAGTCAGATACCAGCTCCAACAAGGAAAACAAAGACGTACAAGGATCTATTTGTCTACAAGTGGATTTTTTTTTGCTGTTTCCATTCATAACGGCTTGAATAAAGAAATATACAGAAATTTTAAATTTTTTTTTATATACATGTCCTCCATGATGGGAGAAAAATATCAAAAGTTAAAGACCTTTTTTTTGTGTTTTAACATGTTCTTGAGGACCTATATATAAAACTGTGTTTCTGAGTATTTCCTAATTCAAATCACTTTGGATCAGAAAACCGGATGCTAGAAAGTGCTCAGACTTGACAGCTATTGAAATGGGCGTGCCAAAGTCTCCCCTCTCCCTGCGTGGACCCTGGCTCGCTCACACCTATAGTGTTCAACACTCATCTGTAGCAAATTACATTTTTGGCTCAGAACTGCACAACTGATTGTCGCTACTTTAGCTTGAGGCTATAACCTCCTGCCTGATGGTCCATTCACACCGAACGCAATTCGCGTGGCAGAAGCGTCGAGATCCAATGTTAATCAATGGTCCAGACATGCTCTGAGGTCCGGGGGTTGCCAGCAGACAGCGAGATGCTGCAGGGGTTGCCAGCTCGGGTCTCATCAAGACATTAAAAAAAGGAAAAAGGTCTCCTAATTTTAATCTCCTCCACACGTTCGGTGTGAATCCACCATGAGCGTGCAAACAGACCTCTTAGCCACAAGTTCGGTCTCTACAGTCCTGCCCACAACCCAGAATTGTATTTCTAATCAGCCACTGCCTCTGTGCGACTTTTTAATTCTGGCAACAAAACTGAACAATGCTAGGAATGATTTTACAGAATAAAAAATATGGTTGGAGTGGGACTTTAAAAACACCAAAAATACTATTTTCATTGGAGTTGGTCTTTCAAGACTTTTGCCACATCTTTGCTTCTAAAATAGATGCTTAAGAATCTCCATAAAAGCAAAACAAATTTACGTTCACATGAGAATAAGCATAAAACCTGTTAAATATCCAAACAAAAGTATATAAACACCACCAGTTAAAATGACACCAAAAGAGATTCCCAACAATCCCAACAGACATGATTCCTCATCAGGAGCTCCTTTCCTTACCGGAAGTGTTGGAGAGGCAGATTTTAGTTCAGTTCCATCTTTGTGGCTCTGCCAACTTTAAGTTCAGGCATCCCTCTACAGTGGGAGTTAGTTAACACACAGAGGGTATAAGAAGGTCAGGATGGCTCTCTGACCCTAAGCTGGCCTTTACGGAGAAAGATCATTCCCTAAACCCTACAGCTGACATTTCTGGCACATCTCTCTCATCTGCACAGTTCCTTTTGCTGCTCCATCGATTACAGCTGTCTAATGTGACCTGCCTCTTTTGTAAGTCACTCAAGGATAATTGGGTTTTCATTTTGCCAACATTTGGCTCAAATTAAGCTTGAACAAAGATCTTTATCATCTTGCAGTAGAATACAAAACACGCATCCTCCAAATGTAGTTCCTGTGGTGGGATTGGTGGGACCCAACTACCTTCATCGTGACTCACAGATGTGAAGAGAGACAGTCCCAAGATATTTATCCAAACAGATTCACATTTTTGTTGAGAATTACCAAAAACTATAAATTAGAGATTATTCTAAGTGTGTTCTATTTTTATTTTTAAACCTTGATTAGATTAAATATATTATCATCAAAGAGGATTTATCCACTGCAGTGAGAGCGAGGGATATTCTTTAAACCTTGTGGGGCTAGTAATGCACATAGCCTATTATTCTGCTAACTATCAGCAATTATCTCCCTGTCAAAGCTCCAGGTGACAAATTCTCCCCATATCCCGCCTGGCAGTATCATCAACCGGACATGAGCTTTATGAGATGGAAACTAAATCACTGGCTCTGCTCGCAGCCCTGACAGACAAATGGTGTGCCTAGGAAAACCCAGGCCCATCACTCTGAGCTGCAGAGGGAAGAAAAAAAAGTCTCTCCCTCCCATTTGACCTTTTTTTTATTTGCTGAGAGAGAAGATTAAATACCGCAGGTTCTGTATGTACGATCTGTTTCCAAAATATGAGAATTATTAATGGCTTTTTCTGAGAGCTCGTTTAATCTTCTGCCAAGTTGTAGTCATCGTTTTTACCTTGGGCTGATTTCTCTTACAGATGTTCCCAGAAAAACAGGAAGTGTACTTTATATTTTCTGCAAAGGCAAAGGAAGTGTGTGGGCAGCGTCTGCACGGCAATATTGTGACAGAACAATCATCCCTCCCCAAGGCAACGTAGCACTTTGACGCTAACAGAAATTGAAAAAAGAAAAAATTGACCTCTGCGTGCAAACATCATATCGGCCGCTCTTCAACAATTGAGCAGCAGAGGATGGTTAATTACTTCACACCTTTACCAAGGTTTCTTCTCTGTGCTGCAGGAAGATTTTCGCCGGCAAAAGATTCATTTTTGGTGTTATCAGTAGGGTGCTAGTTTGGACCAGAGATGCCAGAAAGCGCACCTCCCCTGAAGTGTGCATACCTGCAGCCACATGCCACTTTTCACAAAGAAGCCACAAATCAAGTCCCAAAGCCAGAATGACGACTCAGTCACACAAGGACGACACAACTAGTACATTTCTGCGTGGCTTTTTGACCCCGTGGCCTATTGAACCTTAGATAACCCCCGAGATTAATCTGAGAAAGAAAAGAGTACATTTGCAGCTCCATTACGTTATTAGCATCACACTTAGGAAACCTTTTCAGTTGTGTCAGCGACTTCTTCCAGTTTACTCTGTAATAGTGGGGTATGATGTCATTGCAGGCAATGCTCATTTCTAATGGTCAGCAGCATCTCATTGTCTCCAGGCTGAATAACTTGTTTTCCCCCAAAATTTTAAATCTAAAGATAGAAAGAATATAAGAAAAGCCAATGTTTATTCTTTCCTGAAGATCTACCCTTTTAGGGCAGATGTTTGAGTTTTTGTTTGTAAGGTTTCATAGGTCTATAAAGGGCTTGCTTAGTGTCGCACTGACTGTAAAAAGACTGAAGCAGTATATGGTAAAGCAGTGTTCCTCTTTGAGTAAAGTTAGTTCAGAGGATGCTCTTCATTTATCCATTTAGAAGTTCTAATTGCCATCTACAAATTAAACAGAAACTTTGAGAAAGGGCTGCACGGTGGCGCAGTGGTTAGCACTCTTGCCTCACAGCAAGAGGGCCCCGGTTCAAATCCTAGCTTAGGGATCTGAATCAGAAACACCAACTGGGGACCTTCCTGTGTGGAGTTTGCATGTTCTCCTCTTCCATGCCAAACGAGGGTTTTCTCCAGGGACTACAGCTTCCTCCTATTGTCCAGAAACATGATTCATAGGTTGATTGGTGACTCTAAATTGTCCCTGGGTGTGAATGGGTGTGTGATTTAGACCCTGCCACAGACTCATCAGTAGCCAGGTTAGGCTCCAGTATCCCTGTGACCCCGAAAGGGACAAAGTGGCCAATAAGATGAATGAATGAATTTTAAGAAAGGACTAAATTGAAGAAACAAACAAACAAAAAAATCCCTTAATTAATTAATTCTATTTGAATTGAGAAAATAGCTTTTTTTGTCTCTTTTTTAATTTGTATGTTACTCTATTCATGCAAAAGATGTTGCTTCTGGATGTTTGTTATATGTGTTGAGGTTTTATGTAGATAATTTTGGATTCAAAACATGACTAATAAACCTGAATGTGGCCACAATTCTAAAACCATTAAAGGAAAAAGATTTTTGCTTTTTTTGTCTCTGTTTTTTATTTATTTCCCATCTTACTTTGGCAGATCGAGTCCCTGTGTGTTTTGAAATATTGATTTCCTTTCTACTTTGTCTCGTTCATCTCCAGTAAAGTTAGTTAGAAAAACTTGTAAAAGTTAGAGCTGAACCCTAGGTACAAAGAATCTTAATTAATACATAGATTCTGGTTCTCTAAACCAGTGGTTTTTAGCCTTATCAGACAACAGACTGGTTATATTTCAGACAATATTTTCATGGTCCTTCTTCTACTGGGATGAAGTTGGTGTTAGATTTTATATATTTTTTTTTATTTTAGCCTCCAGTTTCCTTTAACTTTTGAATTTAAATTTAAGCTCATCCTCTGTAAAATATTTGCAGCTGGTTAAAACTTTATTTGTACTCTAAATTAACCCATAACTTTCAAAGTGAAAGCTTAAAAAAATCAGACGCCAACTTCACCTTTGTCTGATTTTTAAAGTGTGACAAATAAATAAAATAAAATAAAAAATCACTGAAACCATTTTTTTCTTGTTGTGATAGAAAATATAAATTCATGGTTTTATCAACTTTATTAACAGCACCATAATTAGACAACTGGTTGCTGAATTCTATCCATTTTTTATTATATTGTGTGAAAACAAATGTTGCAAGAAATATTTTGATCAAAGAGTCATGGTTTTGTCTTTTGAATGCATTTTTTTTATTTTCATATAAAGGTTTGTGCTTATTCCTTGTTAAATTTGCTTGCCTGGAGGTTTTAAGATAGCGATTAGCGCAGCTGCTTTAAGAAAGTAGTGGCATTTTGGACATGAATAATAAGTCGGACATGATGGAGAGAGTCCAGTAGCTTTCCAAAATAAAACTATCTTCAGAATCAGATTATAAATGAAACAAACAAACAAAAAAGTAGGTCTTTTTTTTTTCCAGTACCAGTCCGCAGCCCAGGGGTTGGGCCCCATCCCCCACGCCGCGGACTAGTACCAGTCCATAGCCTGGGGGTTGGGGACGTGCTATAGAGGAAAGACCTGCAAGTCCAGACTTTTTACCTTGTAAATGGAAAACTATCGGGAGAGATGCTACTTCACCTCGATCACACTAACAGCCCAATGACTCAAAACAATCAAACAGATCCTTCCAGCATGCGCTTACTTGAGAACTAATCTGTCATAAAAATGAAGCCACTTCAGACTACTTTCCCTTCTTCAGACTTCCTTGGAAAAGTGAATGTGTTATTGATGCATTAAATCTCCCTTGTGAAGGATCAAAGCCACCAGATGTTGTCTGTTACATAATGGTCTCTGTGCCCTTGGCATTCAATGGTCTCTTGAAAGAATTCCTACTGAGGGACATTCGTGTCTCAGCGGGACCTGAAACCTAATTAGTAACCTCTACATTTCTTGAAAGACTGCGTCTCCCATCCCTGCCAATAAATCACCAAGCAGTGTCCACTCTCGCAGACAACTTCAGTAGCCTTTTCTCTCTGACCTTGGCATTTCTTCCCAGGCGCTGATTATTGATAATTTTCTGGCTGTGGTGCCTCTCCTCATTTGTCATGATTATTGCAGAATTTTTAAGCTGTCATCTGTAAGCACGGATCAATGGTTGTCGACTTCCCCTTTGTCATATTGGCAGCACGGGCAGCCCTTCCTCTCTAAATGAGGCTCTTCTTGCTTTTTTATCTATTAGCTGTCTGTCTTACTGTCTACCTGGTTACTTGATCCTTTGTTAGGTCAGTCTATATCATTATTTAAATCAAAGCTTGAGAGCTTGCACGTGGTGAAGGAGCAGCATTTTATAATATATGTGTACATAATATAGCGTAAAATCCTGCCTGAAGTTATTCATACCCCTGACACATTTTAATTTAAAGATATTTTATTCAATCAGCAAAGTTTTTTTTTACCATAAACGAGGGTGTAAAACAGGAATTAGTGTCAAAAATATAAATTTAAGCATAACTGTCACAGTCAGTTGTATATCATTCTAAATACTCCAAGTTGTCCTCCAAATCCTTTAATTATCCCTGGTTCAACAGGTGATGTAAAGACATTGAAAAACTCATGTTCCCCACGTAAGGCATACAAAACCCTGCCTAGCCTTTCCAGACACTCACCCGGACAAAGAAGTAGACTTCTTTTCTATTTTATGGTCCGATTAAAGAAAACTTGAATTGTTTGGGCAAAAAATGTCTCTTTTTTTAGGGAATAGAAAAGGAGAAACCTTCAACACTAAATGGCCCCAACTCCTGAAGACAGACACCCCAGAAAAGCTAACAGAGTTCCAAAAGTAAAAACAGTTCTAGTCTTAAAGGATGGAGGCAAAATCACTGTTCAAAATTATTAGCTATGTAGTTTAAGTCCCATTAGTGCATGTGTGAAATGTGCTCTCTGCACTGACCCATCCTCAGGGGAGTGGTGAGCTGCAGACACAGTCACACACAGAAATCAATTTAAGCCCCAATCCAAGACCTCAATGCTAAGGATCGAACAGGGAGTCTAAGTACAACTCGACCAAGGACTTCAGCTCACAACCTTCCAGTCTCAGGGCACACACTCTACCACAAGGCCACTGAGTCAGATGGGCTCTTTGGAACTTGATCTTTTGATCTTTTGGGATAGTGGATACTGATTGACTTCAATGTATGAAAATTAAGCTCATCTGTATGTCAATAGACATAATTTTTGATAATGTAACATAAAAATGTGTATTTGCATTGAATTATTCTAAATCCCCCAAATTTTCAGATTTTCTGAAACTGTTTTCTTGGAACTCAGATAAAGACATAGAAATAAAGACCAACACAGGATTTCAATACTTTTTAATCAGTGAAATAGGGTAAAAAGAAATTGCAATACTTCATAATGCAATGAGACATTTGGTTATTAGTTACTAAGCGTGTATTCAGACTGGAAAAGTCAGTTGGTCCGGACCAAATCCGCAACCTTGCATTTGGTCTGTATTCAGACCGCTGTCTACAGGACATTTCTGTTCTGAACTACACATAGTCACGTGACTTGCGACCCCTTCAGGAATTAAAAGGGCTGGCAAAGGAACGAGAGAAGAAATAATGGAAATCCTATGCTTTGCAATCCTTGTTAGTATAGTTTGTGTTTTCAAACTTTATATTTCGCTGACCAATCTCAAATGTTTTTATCAACGTCAAGTACAACTCTTTATACTTGCTACTTTTGTACGCCAGAGGCATGCTGTTAAGGCAGTTACTGAGGAGGCAAGGACTAGAAGGTACGCCTGATAAGTGGTTATGGTACATACATAAAACTTAGAAGGTAAGTTTTGATCATCTGGAAAAAAAATGTCTTGGATATTGATTGGCTTGAACTGTATTTCTAATAAGATGTAACACAATGTAGTTAAACTTTATATATATATATATATATATTGTTCAAGGTCAGTTCAGCAAAATGAACCTTTGGAGTTGCTGGCAGCCACTGAAAACTGTTGATCCACCTCACTAGTCTTCAGGGTTTGTACCTGTAGCTGGCTTAGCAAGCGTAGCTTACCTCCGTCCATCTCGACCATGTCTACACCTATTCCGCCATATTCCCTCTTCCTCCCTTGACTGACTGAACAGGTCTGACAGCCGGATTCCTTTTCTTTTCAATGTATTAAAGGCACTTTCCTGCTCTGACAGCCTGCTCTGTTCTGCCACCTCCTAGCTGGGGCTTCACACTATTCTGAGCAGCCACTGTGTCTTGACAGACCACTGTCACTTCCCATCATCCTCTTTGTAGATCCTCCTCTCCCCCCTTCGAGCATGCAGACCCACTTTCCAACCAGTGCAATTATTTTTTTTGACAAGCCATCCATCAGCTTTAACTTTAAAGCACTTTCCACTGATACCCATTGTTACAGTTCTGTGCCTTTTTACACAGGCAGCAGGGAAGAATATGATACCAGATATTAGGACTACCCAACCATGCTTTGTTCCCTTTTTCATTTCTAATTTTCAGTCCTTTTATGCCAAAATTATGCATATTTGTTGTGCATAATATGCCCTTGTCAAATCCAATTAACATGTTCTTGCAACACAGCGAGAGAAGGTTATAATTGTTTATTACAAGAGAAGCAGCGACATTAGCCAGACTTAACAACACAACTGAAATCCTGCTTTAAGCCGTTGAAACCATGATACTCTGGCTTTAAACAGAAACATTAACATCAACATCCCAACCCCCCAAGAATGACGGTCTTCTTGGCTCAAGGTCAAACCTGTACCATACCTCAAAGAGCCCCTACTTTCAGGCTATTGATAAAAGTGGGAGGCTACCTGCTATGCTCTGTTGTTCCACACAGCTGACTCACTACATCCCTGAATTGGAAATACCAAGATATACATTTATTTTGGTCATTTCGCATGTTTATTGTTTGTAACCAAGGTGAGAAAGCCAAACATGTTTTAAAACCAGTAGGTGTTTAAAAAAAAATGTATTTGTGTACATTTCTTAGAATGTATCTTATTTCAGAGCATCCTCCTTCTGAACAGGATGGTAACAGCATCATCAAAACAAGCAAAAGCTTAAATATGCACAGCTATTGTCACTATTGATTGAAACTAAATGCTAGACATGGCAACAACCTAACCTTCATTGACAAAACGGCCTTCAACTTAAACTGATATAAATAAGTCAGGTCACATAAAGTTAGTTAATTCTTAGCATATTAAATCCACTTTTTATATAACAGAAACAAATATTTCACATGATCACTTGTGACAATTACTACTTACTTATTACTAACACTGTCTTGAATCTCCAGTCATCTTATAAAAAAAGAGGCTGAGTTTTATCCACAAATATAAGGAGCTCTGCATGGGGAATATCTAAGCCAGGACCTATTGAGGTTCCTTTTTTTAATGCAGTTTTCTCCACATTTGGTTACATTGCAGTTCGTTGCAACCTTTTGCCAACCAACAAACCGCTTGCTATGTCGATATTTCAGGTCTGAACTTCTTTATGCACCCGGAGCCATGTGGCCACTGAACTAACAGCAGCATTCTCCAGATCCTGCTCAACAGCAACAAAGCACAAACATATGGCTTTGAATGACCCAGATGGTTCTAACACCCTAAAGACAACTAACTTTTCTCCTCAATCATGGCGTCTGTAAGATGTTGCACAATTAGGCAGATGTTGATGAGACATAATGAGAAAATCCACATTCAGCCTCAACTCTACGATTTGCTGTTTTATTGGCTATTATGAGCATTAATCTTACTCTACAGACGCTTCGGCATTCGCTCTGTGTCTCTGCATAATCACCTGAGGAGTTAGTAATGCACAGGTTGTCACAGCTGTTGGAGACAGAGAGACAAGCTGCCCTGGGTGACAATATGTCAGTGATTGTCTAGCTGGCAGATGAAACTGTGGGTATTAATAAATCAAATTGACCCCTACCTTAAGGCAAGCAGATGCAACACCTGGACATGGAAATTCTTGCATAATGAAGGCCATAAATTCAAATCAGAAGATCCCAGATTCAATAACAATGCAGATTACTGAAAGTAGGATTGTAATCTGGTTTAGGTGCTAAAATCCAACCAAAATGTCTGTTGATTTAGTGATTGCAAATGGTACAAATAAACACACATGTGCAGTTAGACACCTGAGGTGAGTTGTGTGTTTGTGAGGAGTCGCTGGATAGCATCATGGGTTAACCTCCTGGCTGCTGTCAGTGTATTAATCACCACTGATGTGTGTTGTGAAAAGGATTGCTGCAGGAAATAAAGACACCACGGTGTCCGCTGCAGTGCCCTGATGTGACTCCATCAGACAAGAAGATGCTTATTGACAGGGTGAGAAGGGAGAGCAGACAGAGGGAGCGATCACTCCTCAGTCACCTTGGCACAGACACAATGTCACCAGAGTCCACACCATTCTTCTTCAACCCCACAGGAAGATCATTTCACCTCAAACCTGCACAAGTGTCTGAATGTCAGCAAAAGGACACCTGTCACCACAAAAGTATACACTTTGGCACATATTAGACGTTATTAAAATTGGACGAAGAATTCAAACAGAATGTTTTTTTCTATATTGACTGGTTAAATGACATGAAAGAAAATACCGAAATGACTTGTGTTTTCAAATGCCTTTTTTTCTGTGATTGGTTTGTGTAAGGGTTCTAGTTTTCAAGAAAAGAAGGAAAAAAACATAAAAACAAAACAAAACAAGAAGCTGCTACATCCTAAGAAACGACTTAAGCCTTATTTAAAGGGTCTTGACCCGTACGCGTGAGGTTTTTGGGTTGTCCCGGCCCATGGGGGGTCTTATAGAGAAGAGCAACTCCATCTTAAGATAAGTTAATCTTGCAGTTCCCCTGAGGCTCATGCAACCACCTTAAGGGTGGAAAGTATGATTGTCGTGCATGTTGTAAGTGTTCTGTGATGTATTGGTAAGACTTATGTAAGTTGCATGCAATTATGACATAGAGATGATATTGTCGTACATTGTCCTCATACTGCAAATGCTGCAAGTAAAGGATGAGCAGGAGTCATCAAATATTGATGCATGGTTCACGATCCCTCCGTGTCAGAAATGAACATTTTGGATGTCCTTAACTCATTTTTTGACGTACTGGCTGTTCCAATTAAATAAGGGCTCCCCAATCTGAGGGCCGCAAACCCATACGGGGATGCGGACCGCATGGCTATCCTAACCCAGTACCGGAACTGCACCTCCCCTACCGGACGTGGTACCAGTTTGCAGACTGGGTTAGGGTACCAGGTCAAGGTTAGGGTACCATTACCCGCCACGCCCCAAGGACCGGTCCGCGTCCGGTACCACGTCCAACAAAATTTATTTAATTGGAACCGCCAGCACGCCACCAAATGATGAGTTGGGAACACCCAAAACTTCAATGAGACTGTGTTGGTCAGACACCTATAGGATACCGCAAGTAGCTCTGATTGTCGAACCCCCTCATTTCTAACTCTGTGCATTTAACACACGAACAGAACAAACGGGTCCCTTGAAAAATCTGCAGGATTTTGAAAAAATTTGAAAACATCTACACAACAGGTCTTCGCATCATCTTTTTCTAACTCTATGTGATGTGTTCCCTATGACAGGTCACTTGCAGAATGTCTCTGGAAAATGTTTGCATTTTTTCTCTGTTTGCTTTCCGAGCGGTCTACAACCTTAATATTTCTGCATGCCCTATACAGATTTGCCCATTTTTCACCCTCAGACAGCCTGTATCCCCCCGTGTGGGGGGTTGAGACTGAGGCTTTAGATTCTGGTTGGACTTTATTTATGACAAATAACCTCTTGGATGACTTATTCTGTTTCTGAAGTGCCCAATTTTGTTGTTTTTGGGAAAAAGGGCAACAAAGTAAAAAGGTCATATGCAAACATTTGCAGAGGATTAAAATCACAAATATGGATTTAAATAAAAAGGAATGTATTTCTTTTTGAAGCCATCCTCTATTGGTCATTTGAGGAACTGCAAACTTCTGTATTTTTGGGTTGTCAATGAATTTAGGGAGGGACTAGAAGAAAGGTGTAGCTCTCACGTTCTTTTCTTTTGAGGTGCCCAAACATTATATGCCCCAAACTAAAGTAGTGTTGACTCTTTAAATTGCAAAAGGCCAAATCCAAATTGTTTCCTTATCCTGATGGCTTCTCCCTATCATTACATTTTCCCTTCAAACAGAGAAATGTGGTAAAAAATAGTGTCTTTGAATCTGGACATTACTATGACTCAAGACGTCATGCATAATTGCTGGTCATTTGCGTTAGCGTGTAGCTCCTAGCATTTGGAAAATAAATAACTACGATTTAATAACTTTAAAAAAGTGAGGCAAAAAGTCAATTTTTACATTTAGGGAAAATCTTCTGTGCTTCAAAGCACGGCCACATGAAGAAACGCTTTTATCCTCTGCGTTTCAAGTGCGACGCAGATCACCCCACAAGCGGAGGGATAGCCAGCAGTCACTACAGTTCTTCCTTAAAAAAAAAAAAAAACAACTCTTTTGGACGCTGTAACAGCTCCAAATGCTCCAACAATTGGAGCAATAAGATGTAGCCAGAGGAGTAGGAAAGCAGTTCAGATTCGGCACCTAATTCATCATAAGCAATGATGAATGTGCAAAAAGTTTATAAAACTGAGAAAATAAAGTTGATATTTGGGTGTTTAAGGTGGCTCCCCAAAACACAATAAAGCAACAAAGAACACATTCCACCTTAAAAAAGTAATATCTGTTCTGTTTTCTCTTTTATTTTCCTCCAGGTTGTCTTAGCTAAAGGTAAAGGGGCAGCAGAATAAAAAAAATACTAGTGCTACAGTTTAAAATTATACTTATTACATATGAATTACTATTAAAAAAAAGACTGGTCCATATTACATCAGCCGGACAGCGTGCATATGTGAATGTTGAAATGCTCTGGTACTTTCATCATTAAGAACTACGCCCCTGGGTGGGACTACTATGTACATTACCCTCATGATCTTGCAGTCTGAATATTTTAGAGTAAATCTAGAAAGAAAAATCAATAATGACAACATTCAATATCAGCCACGTTACGCATACACCTCCACTTCTGAACTGCCAGTACTTCAAAGCAGTGACAGCAGGCATGGAGCTCTACACTGACATTGCATGACCGCTAGCTTTTTCAGGTTGCACACACAATTTAACTTAACTGCTTATTCCTTCTAAGTACCCTGGAAACTCTATATTTCATGCTACACAATATCCCCCTGCTCAGCAAGTACAAATAAACCTCCTGGGCCAAATGCAGAGAGAGTTTTATAGCTGTGCTTTAATGAGCAATAGCTCATGACTACCTCAGTTTTCCCATTAATTACAGGCTCCTCAGAGGTCTGATCATTATTACATGCCCCAAAAGTTTGTGTGATTTAATTTGATCCGTTTGGTTTCATTTGAATATTTATTACGCAGGAATTATGCAGAGAAATCGTGCGAGGGCGAGTCATATAAAAGCAGCATTGGCATATGCTTAAAAAGAACACGAGAACAACGAAAGAGGGAATTAAAAAACAAGAAAATAGGAATTTCCTCTGAGCATTCGCCTAATAAACTGTCAAAAGTTCTGAGCTTAAATCAACAAATGTCTGGGATGCAGAGGGGGGGCTCACACAATCATATTATTGTTCTTAATCGAATGCTTTTCTATCACAAATGTCACAAAATCAGATGAATTAGTCTGTGTTGAAAAGCAGGGGCTCTGACTTACTTGACCCCTCTCGGTAGAGTAGCTTTCCCCCCTGTCTCAAAAAAAAAGGTGGGTTATTTAAGAAACAATTAGGAGCATACACAAAGCAATTTGCAGGCAGTGGAACTCCTCAGGCTCAGCCAGTGAAGGGCCTTTCACCGCTGATTTATCACGCTGTCGCCTTCACAAGGCAACATAATTAATAGGAGCGTGGACTTCTAATTCCACCCGCTTCCACGGCCACTAGATTCCACTTGATTTATGATGGCTGAGGACTTTGCATTTTATCAGTTCATTCGCTCGTTATTTATGCTGATGACCAATTTCGGTGGGCCGCCATCATCCAACTCACTACTAATCAAAGAGAATTAGGGTTCACTGCATTATTTAGAAGCAGCTAATTTATCCTGGGAACAAGTGGGAGAAACGGTGACTCTGCTTTTAAAATAATAAAATTATAGTCAAAATCTTGTCCATTTGCATGAATTAGATAAAAAAAAGATACAATTGTATTGCTGGGTATCGCCAATAATTTCTAGAATCGATTAATTTTGATTCACAATTTCCTTTTCTTTTTTTTCCCAGATTCTTTCAAGCCTCTCAATTAGATGAAATTTTACACATTTAGATAGAAATACATTAATTATGTTTTGAAGATATTCATAATAATCTGATACATTTTCCACACTGTAAAATGTATTAGTGAATTAATAATGAGATTGTTAATAGCATACAGTGTTACATGGTTTTTCAAATGCAGAAGCTAAAAAACAAAAAAACGTGCAGATCAATAACATTGTAAACATTGTTCTGCTTCTCCTGGAGGGCGTTAAAGTTTGGTCACAAGGTGGCGCTCGCGGTATAGGGTTATACTTATTTTCAGTAGAATAACATGAGGAAGAACGATGCTTTAGACCAGTGGTC
>NC_050530.1:11233852-11243382 GCF_002922805.2 Oryzias melastigma | reverse complement strand
CACAAATTACTTTAAAAAAAAGTTTTCTTGAGAGACCCTTTTCATGGAGACGTTAGACAAAAAGCTGACATCGCTTCAATGTTTAAAGTGACTTCAGGTTTATGGGTTTAGAACAGCAAAGCTGACAGCTATTTAGCACAATTTTACATAAATAATAAAAGGTAACCTTACCAATTTCAACATAAATTTGTACAGTGTTTATTTTATGAATGTTCTCCCAAACTTTTTTATTTTATTTAATGTCTTATATTGTTCACAAATCAAAATACAAATTTGAATTATCCTCCAATATTTGAAATTCTACTGAAAATATAGAATTTTCATTTGAGGAGATATTATTCTAACAGGTTCTATTTTGCTTTATGATATTCAAACATATTTTAAGTGCGATCAAGCATAAAAACTGATGGAAATTCATGTTGGCCACACGTAAAAGTCACAGCCAAGATCCACATTGCTGCAAGATGGCCGCGCGTGTTTTAGTTGCATCGGAGGCTTAAGTGTTGTTAGTGTTGTAATTCTAAAAAAGAAAAATGTCTTCATCTTATAAAATAAACGCAGCCAAGAAAAAGGTTCAGTACTGGCCGCACCTGTGCATATTTTAGAAATTACCTGAAAATAATAATTTCGTCATACTCTATACTTGACAGTTTCAAATATTTTTATCCTTGTTTACCTTTACTATCCCACAGAGATCAGACATGGTTATGAGCAAAAACAAAGGTTTTTCCTTACCGGTAGGGAGGGTCTAACTGCAGGGATAATCAGTATTATTTAGTCAGTTTAGTTTACAAATCAGCTATTGTCTGTGTTTTATGACTGACCTTCTGCTTTTGTAAAATCACCAGCATAAAGCCCAATGAGGCCATTGTTTCTGTGATACTGAGCTACATAAATAAAATTGAATTGAATTGAAAGGGGAACGTCTGAAAATAACGCAACAAGTTTTTCTTTAATGAAAGACACGATGAAATTGTCTCATTTGTTGTGGTTTTTATTTGATTACGGAAATGTAAGCAAATCAAAACCACATGGCTTTAAGTGGGCTGAAAAGATCTTCTGCAGCTCCACGTCTCAGCCCCAGTGTGGAACGCTACCGTTAGCGTTAGCATAAATTAGAAGAGTTAAATCTTAATTACCTTCATAATCAAACAAGCAACATTCAATGAAGTACCTGTAACCTTCGTCTAACATTGACTGGGTTGTCAGAGAGAAACGATCCACGACATGTTCAATATCGTCCATACGAATTTGGGGAAGCAGCTTTGGAGCATTCTGCAAACAGGATTACCAACATTTGTACTTTGATTTGTGAACAATTTTACTGTAAGAGAGTAAAAATAATGTAACCAGGTAGAACATTTATAAAATAAATATTTAAATTGGTTAGGTTACCTTTTATTATTTGCGTAAAATTGCTGTAAACAGCGTTCAGCAGTCAGCGTTTAAGTTCTAAACCCATAAATCGGTAGTCACGTTACCCATGATTAGCGGTGTCGCAATTTGAGTGACGTCACATGAAAAGGGTCTAGAGAGTTTGGAAAATTCATGCCTGTGAGTAAATAAAGCTGTTTATTTAGTTATCAATACATGTTTAGGTCGAACGAGTGCTAGCATTAGCCGTCCTATGAGAAATTCCTTTATACGTTAGCATCAAGCTAGCAAACTTTAGCTTTAGATCAATCTCTACTTTTATGGATCGATTATTGATCCATTAACCTTACATCGATTCAGTTCGATTAATCGATTTTATCAACCCAGACCTATAAAATTGTATCTAAGTAACTGTTAGTGTTTTAAGTCTGGATTCATAGGCAGAAGACTGCTAAAATATAAAAAAAAACGACAATAAAAACCAAAGAATTCATAATCTCAAGAGGCAATTTCACTCTCCATAACATATAATGGCTCATAAAAGCTGTAGAGCCCAACACACATGGATCACATGCAACCTCCCCCCTCTACATGCTGGAGTACTAAAGCAAAACTGCACTGAAAAGATTTCCCTCAATAGCATGACTAAACAATGAGTATGAATTATTGCCCTGCTGAAATAATGGGTCATGAAAGGCCCGCAGATTAATACATTACAAGAAACACAGATAAATAGGGTGACATTGCAGCTGTGTTTGTTAGAAAAATTACACCTGCTCCAAGTGTTATGAACCTGCAAATGCTATTCTGATGGTTAAATTGTGTATTACTATAAAACAAATTGAGACGGAGAAAGCGCTTGGCAGCGGGACATTATTTAACGTCCTTGCAGCCACTGCAACAAAAGAGTGGGATTAAGATGCAATAAACCTTGCAGAGTCAAAGAAAAATAGCCCTTGTAAACAATGCAGTATAGAAAGGAGTTGCTTCACAGCACATTGTATAAGCTTAAGGTCTCACATAAGTCATTTTAATACCACAGCAAACTTTCCAGACAGGAATATTAGATTAAAAAAAAGACCGCTTTAGATTAAGACTTGACCTTCCGAGGTGCAGTGCAGAGCTGGATGACTCCCCCTGTAGTTATTCTGATTTCACAGCATGGATGCTCTTTCAGACAACCGTTCTCATCCTGTCAGTCTTATTAGGTTTAATTACTCACCGCAGTGGCTGATAAGGTGTTTTCTGACAAAACGGATCAAACTGTGACACCAGCTACAATTGGAGCTGTTCGGAGGCTGCCATCCGCTAAGCTACAGCCTCCATGTTCACAAGGTGTATCATTTACCCAGCAGGGTAATAAGATGCAGAATTTACACAGGCCTGTCAATAGGCATGCCGATAGAAGGACACTTAGCATCTATCATCCGGAGAATCGATGCCATTTTTCAGCCATGAATCCCAGGAAATGATAGCTTTCAAATAAATGGTGCAAAGAGAAACACGACACTCCTTGGGGAGAGATAGATGCAGTGTGGCTCAATTTCCTCGCTCTTGCTCTCCCTCACAGCTTTCTGCCCAGCTATCTGGTTTAATGCAAAAGGTCAGAGACATTAAAAGGAGTGGCTCCTAAAACAGGACGAAGGATCTCTGGAGGATGCGGGAAACAAGAGCGGGGCACAAGCAGGGACTGACAATCCCATCGATAGCTCAGTCGAAATTAATTAAAAGCCAAGAGGCAATGTTCAGACAGGAACTTTAAAATCTCCAAAACCTTATCCTTCACTTTGATTTTGAGATTATTACATGCTATATTAATACTTCCCAAAACAACGTTTCTAATCTATTGTACATCAACACTGCAATACTATTTTAAAGTCCTGTGAAAGCTATTTGGCCTGACTTGGATCACTTTTGCTTAGTTTTTATTTTATTCAAATTGCCTTGAAAAAGGCCTAGAATTAGTCAGCCTCATTGTGAAGTACAAGTACAAATGCATAGAAAACCATGCTTTCATAATATCAGTTGATCTCTCCATATATTTATCTTCGATCTATTTGAATGTTAAGAGCCCCTCCTGTCCTCATCTTGATGTAGCATAATTTGACCTGAACTGTGTGTAAATGAACCCTTGTGCAATCGTAACATTCTTACTCCCTTTATCCAATAGTTCAGTAATTACCTACACTACCAAAACCCAGAAATAAAGCAGCTTAATTGAATTTTAAATTTAAGTCTACTGTGAATAATGAAACAATCTGTTAATTATGAATTCCACTCAGTTTAATTATTTTATCGTCATATATAATGTTACAGAATGTAAAAAGACCAGTGAACAATATTACACTTTTTTTTAACAAAAACCAAATGTCATAACAGTTTTCTTTTACACACTAAAGTTTTTTTATTACTATTATGTAAAGTAAGTACTTTTGACTTAATTATATTCAAGGAAAAAAGGAGTATTTTTTTTTTATTTTTTTGACAACAGTGTATTCCTAATTGTTTCATTGTGTGTAGTAAATGGCTTCAATGTATATAGAACTTCTCTATCTTGCTTGAACGCCCAAACCGCTTTACAGTCATAGTCCCAATTACTCACACATTCACACGGATGGCAGCTCCGCCTCTGAACAACCTGTAACCACCAGCATCAACGTGGGGTTCAGTGACTTGCCCAAGAACACTTCAACACATGGGAGGCTAAGGCTGGAACTGAACCTGCAACCTTTTGATCAGAGGTCGACCACTCTACCTCTGCAGCACAGCCACCCATAGTAATCAGAAAGTATTTGTGTAAGAGTTTGATGGTAATTCTGTGAAACTATATCTGTAAGTGACTATTATAGTACTTTTGCAGGAGTATAGTGGAAATTGTGCAACAAAGTTTGTATTATGTCTCGTATGGCCTCTCATAGACAACTTCTCTGCGTACACTAGGTGTGTAGCTGTGAATTAATGAGGTGTTTGTGCTGCTTTTTAACTTTTTTCTGGTGTTCAAATGCGTTTATAATTCATGTGTCAAAATGACCCAGAAGACCATCTTTGCACCCTAGTTGTGTACAGCCCAAATGGACAAATACACAAAAACAAAGCATCACTTTTTCTAATAAATCCTTAGAAAATGTCATAAAATTTCAAGTTGGTAAAAGAGAGATGAAGGTATTTTTTCTACAAATAAACTGTGTTAGGTAACCCACAAGACAACACAAGGGTTGATGTAATGCAAATTATTTGAACGAAAATACAGAGGAAGAACTTTAGAGAAGTGTCAAAAGGGGCAATTCAAAAATACTAATCTGAACCTGAAATGTTTTCTCCTCATACTGTACTGCAACAAAAAGTCACTGTTTTTAATACATTTGCAGGAATCCTGCTGCAGGAGGCTCAGAGGGTGATTGTCATCCTGTTAAATCAACATTAGAACTACATGACACCGATGACATGATGACACAACAAATTTTACCCTTTGGATCATCAGTCTAGACATGGTTTGAACTTGTGCTCCTCTCAGTGACAGTTGGGAACATTGTGGCAGCTCATTAATCACAAAGAAAGCCTGGAGGAGCTCTACTTAATCCCGTGATGAAATCCTCAGCGTCCTGCACCAGTGCTGATGCTCATAAAAGATGTGGCGGGAGCAAAAAAGAAAATGATTTACACCGATCAATCATTCAGTGCTCGCGCTCATCGGCTGGAACGCTGGCAGCCTGTCGGTACAGCTCCATTGTAAAGGCCGCCTGCTGACAACCGCGGCTGATTAAAGGCTGTGGCTCCCCTAACCTTTCTTGCTAAGAAACATTGTCACTGAGAGTTGCTAACTTTTCCCCCCTCTCCAGATCAGTTCAAGGCAAGAGTATTGGCATTCAAATTTGTAGCTGCTACTGTGAGCAGATGTCACCTCTGGCGTGTCAGGGTAATGGCACCAGCAGGCCCGCTCCGACTCCTGGGGCTGAACAACAAACTACCACATGGCTTCAGCGGAGCAGGAGGGAAAGCCTCAACAAGTGAACGCTCTGCAAATCTGCTCTCCACACTCCTCTTCCCTTCTCTGCAATTATCGTCAAAGAACATCTGTTTGCTGTTCCTCTGGCTCGAACCAGTGTCCTAGCCTCACCTTGACCCATACTTTCAATCGGAGTGGATGTTATGACTAAAAATAAACAGTGTGAAGGAGTGAGGCTACCCCTTTGTCTAAGCAGGGCGTTCTCCCTCGCTGCTGCAGTGAAGAAGGATATCCCCCGACGAAGGCAGCCACTTCCTCCTCTGGCTCACAGCTCCTGACAGGTACGACCAGAACATCTGCCTGGATCGGATGCAGCGTGTACTCTCGATTTGTTTCCAGGTTCTCAAGTCGAGCCCGGTGTCATTTTGCGGCTGTCACAGCCTGAATAAAACGTCAAAGAAACGCTCAGTGGGTCCTGGCAAGTTACCTAATCCACACACAGACTGCCATTCATCCAGTTTGCTCTTTAGCTCTAATCTATAACAGAATGTCACTTATGTCAAAGCCATATGTGGAGCCCAATTAATTCAAATGCTTGAATGTGTCAATTTTTGTTACAAATTATGAATATTTTTATCTTTTAACATGAATTTCTTTTGTTTGTTTTTATTTTCAAGAAAGCTCATCTGTAATTAGGATTAGAGAATTACAGTATTTTTGGACTGTAAGTCACAGCAGCCAAAAAAATTACTATCAAAGATGGGGAAAAATAAATAAATAAATAACATCTTGCACGAGTGTCACTGGGAGCAGAAAATGTACCTTTGGGAGAAATGTATACAACGAAACACTATATAAATAGATGACATTTCATCTTGAAAGGCAAATCCTATTAATGGAATCGATGATAATAGACCGAATAAATGCACGCCTCACTACTGTAACTGTATCTAGTTTCATAAAACATAGAAGGAATTGATTAAGTGTCTACCACAACATACAAACAATTATTAAGATAAGCAAACACGTCAACTAAACTCCTTATATCCCTTTAAATCCCTGAATCTGTTGAATTCTTCATCCTCTGTGTCACTTTGGAGAAACTTTGCTGAGGCCGGTGTAGGTACCATGTGTGTACAGGGGCTTGTGACTTCATGACATGTAAGATGTAAGATTGCGATTGGTCCGAACCATTGGACCATTGATATATACAGTATTACTATAAAGAATCCCAAAAGGGGACGAGGTGTTTCGCAATCAGCCACAAAAACCATGACAACAAAATAATCTGATTGAGAGGAACCATCACAGGATAGTAATCGCCTTTTAATAGAGGGAAATCAGGCTAGGGAGCGTAAGGTGAGTAGCGAGTAGCATGCTAGTTTGGTTCATTGTCGATGTATTTATTTATTTTTATAATATGTAGAGCCTGAGAAGATCTTAAAGCTAAGTAGTTTGTCTAAGTGGTGTTACCGTAGAGTGACGTCCGCCTCCGTACCGATCTGGCAGGCCGAAAACATCCGAATTCCTTCCCTACTCACTATAGTGCATTACCCATTTTCTACTGCTGTCCTAATCTACTTATTCCAAAATTGAGTGCACTAGAAATTTCCCAGAAGTCTTTGCGAACAACTAGGGTGCATCGATGCTCATTAAATTAGCGAATATAGACCACAATGCATTGCGGCTGAACAATTTTTGGGAAAAAAAATCTTGATTAATGTAATTTTTAAAACAAACCATCCACATTTTTAGCATCAGAACACAGTGGAGTCATAAAAGACGCCGTGAAATGTTCTTATTGATTCGATTTTCACTTAGTGAAATCAGTGATGTCAAATCCGGCGTTAAGCAAAACAAAAGTAAAATAGTGAGCATGGTGTCCAAATTGCTTTTAAAATCCAGGGCACTAAATAGTCCCGCACTATATAGTTTTTTAGTAGTTAGGGATTAGTTAAAGTGCCATTAGTTGTCACACATCTAAGTGTGGGACATTTGTTCTCCGCATTTGACCTATCCCCAGGGGGAGAGGTGAGTGTCAAGCATTTAGACTCAGCTGGGAGTTGAACTCCAAACCTTCCAATCTTAGGGCGGACACTCTACCACAAGGTCACCGATCTGATTAGAGTGGGAATTGGACGTAGCCAGGATACCTACACTGATGTTTCTTCTTCTGCGTTGCTGTCAGTAGCAAATGCTGATACCCACAGCTACAGTTCCCTCTAACTGATCTTAGCCAAAAAATAACAAACACATTAGCCTTTTTTTTTTATTTAAATCAAGTTTAAGTCACATCCCTGGCCAAACTATGGAAAAAAAAGTTTTTATGTAGCAGCTAACATCTATATTAGTATACAACTGGCTGAACATTGTGCTTATGAGCAGACATGTAAATGTTCTCCTGCTTTTTACATCCGTATTTCAGAAATGCAGTAACCATACTATGTTATGTGTTTTTTCCATCTCCCAGAGTAAAAGACCACCGATTTGTTCATTCTGCTGTCTTAACAACATTAACTGGTAATTCCCAGCAATAAAGGCTTGTATTATGGCTTGTAAGTCCTTGTATTATTATCAAAAACTGCATATTTTCATCCCTAATGCTGAGGCTTAGGATCCCAACACAATATTTGCGTGCATTACTCCACTGCAACACCCAAAGGGGGTTTAATCATTTCAAAAGACTCTTTGTAATGAGAGAAGATAACAGAAGGGTGTCCTGAGGGAAGCCACCAGCTGTGATTCTCACAAATCATCCACAACCTGCGTGGCAGATGTGACGACTCTGCTCTTGCAGTTAAGCTGGGAAATCACCGAATGATAACACGTGCCTCTGTGATTATCCGTCGACCGTTCAAATCCCTGTCAACCAGTTTGCACCCCATCACCTGTGGTGCAAATGCTTATGTATGACTGTCAGCGCCGTCAATACTCGTGAGACGATTGTGGCGCACATGTTGCCGCACGGACTGAACTCTGAAGGTACCATTGTTTGCTCAAGTGGTCGACAGTTAGACCCCAAGATGTGCTTGTTGCCGCATTGTGTTAAAAATTAACCAGCTGTTATTATTCCAGCCACATGGCGAGAGATTGATGTATGTGTCAGGCAGCCTAAATGCAGAGTTAGTCATGCACTTTCATCATTGTCAGTCACCGAGCTCCGGTGGGCGGAGTCAAAAAAAGTTCTAAAAAAGGACATGTATACGATGAGTCTGAAAGTTTTACATGCAGTCGGCGACAAAAAAAAAGAAAAAAGTCAAGATGAAGGAATGATGTGGGAGTGATAGCTCACAATATAAGATGGTCAGCCTGTTCGTATGTGGTCCGTGATGTCCCATAAATCTTCCTCTATCACCTCAGCAGTGATGGCAGAAAAGGATGAGGCGCTCACCAGCCCCCTCCATCTCATTCACATGTCTATCTGCCTGTTATCCATGCCCTTGAGCAAAGATTACTGATGCCCTGCCTTTGATATATGACACATCATGTGCCACAACATTTCATCCAGTGAATTAACCTGCAGAGGACAAAAAAAACCTGGCTGCCATCAGTGCCCCGAATCACTCACAAGTCCTTCCTTTGTGTGGTGGTGCTTGATGATATTGTGGCCATGAACACGCCCAGTTCACCTGCAGAGTGTTATCTGACCTTTGCAGGACTTCACATTCCTTTATCTGGAAGTCGACTCACATGTCAACACAGTAAAGCGTGCAGATGCAGCCTTCTAATATCCAACTTTTCTTTTAAAATACTCAAAAACCTTTTATTTTTTTCAATTTAACTTAGACAAGAATTAAGCAGCTTTGTCACACTATTGTTGAAATACAGCCATAGACTTCTTTAGAAAGGTAAATATGTCATATTCAGAAAATTTGTTCCATCCCATGAACTAAAAAAAACTCAAGATTTGTTATGCTTTTACACAAAAAGTTACAATAAATGTAATTCATATTGCATTAAAATCAGTGCATTTATTTTAAACCTTTAAAAGCTCCAATGTTGACATTATTTCGACTATCATAACTCTTTAATCGTTTATGCAATTAACGGAATTTCAGTACATTCTGAAGCAGAGATAAACAGTTTTGCATCAATATACCGTACAACTCTCTGCAGTAGGGAAGTGCATATGCGATCCATGTTAAGAGTTACGGTATGTCATGGAACATTTGTTATTTAAGTGTCGATTGTGACATCTCCAATGTTAAAA
>NC_050530.1:11206839-11233680 GCF_002922805.2 Oryzias melastigma | reverse complement strand
TATTTTTCTAAATCTTTAGCTAACTTCCTATGATAACAATTGTCAGCTTTTCCAAAAAAACAATAAAAAATAAATGTATATAAATACTATAAGTTCAAAACTGTGTTAATCTATAAATATATTCAAAAAATATATGAAAAAATCCAACTGTGTTAACAAGTGATTCTGTAATAGGGATATGTTGATCTTAATAGGAAAAAGTAGCAAATCTAATGGATATGCATACAATAATTTTGAATTTTGTCATTCAAAATAAATCAGTAAAATAAATAAATTAAAATATTTTACATCCTTTTATTGTCATTCATTATATTTTTCTATCCAATGGGAGAACATTCTAAAATGTCCCAAATAACAATCAGGATATTACAATTAGAAACAAATTCTGTAAAGAATCAGAAGATGAAATATTGTAAATGGTTTGTGTTGTGCCGCGTGGCTGCCTTCTGACTAGATTCCACAGCAGGTTGGCAGCTGCTCCTCTTGTTGACCCATTCAGGCAGTAATTGGAGCCACCCTCATGGCGACAAATGCACTTTGCAGAACATCGACTGGAAGAATCTGGCATCGGGGAAAAAAATCACTTAAGGGGAACACTTTTAAAGCGGAATTCACATTCCTGGACTGTGTATTTGTTTGGTTCAATGAGGATATAAAAGCTTTAAAAAATGAAAAAATATTAATATAGAAGTGATACGTAAATAGAAAAAGTTGTACACTAGGTAAAATAAGGAAAGAATGCAAGAAAGAGTTAAATGAAGATTGTTATATACATAACAAATATTAAAAACTGCTTTTTAAAAATTTGGAAAAATCCTGGTTTTAAGTGGTTTTGTAGTATAGTGTTTGTTGAAAAACACAAGAAATAACAGAAAAAAGTAAATATTTGTCAAATTAAAGCAGTTTAAGTATTTAAATACTTTAAGTATTCCAGTATGTGAACTTAATAAAAAAAATGGTCGTAAACTATATAAAAAAGCTATTGACACAGTCAAAAGTGTGAGTAAAAACACAACTCCTGTCACCGAGGAGGGAGAAAAAAAAAATCACAAGAGGTGCAGCGAGCTTCATCATAAATTGTGACAAAATGCCAATGCAGGAAAAAATATGGTGAACCCCGACGCATGTGGAGTGTGGCAGTAAAGTGCTTCTTCACCACCACAAATCTTGTAAAAGTCTCTAAAAAACAGTTTGTATCCCTCAGAGTTATTCTTACACCGGAGTCACCTGCCTGATACCCCTCAGCCATTTTCCTCCGAAGCTGTCACACATGCCAGCTATAATGTATGGCTTCACCAATGAGAACAGCTGTAGCCAATCTCCATGTTCTCTCTCCTGCAGCCTCCTGCCTGTCCAGCATAAAATAATAAATCAGGATTAATTGATTTCCTGTTGGTCTCGTGGAAAAGAAAATAAATTTTCATGTAGTCTGCTTCCCGCAGCATTATAATTTGGTACATGGCACCTAATTTAGGTCTTTTAATTATGCATGAGAGTGAAAAAGTGTGACAAAGTGTGCTGTCACCTGGTCCAAGGCCACAACTCCGGCCTCCATGTGAGCTCAGACAACAATAGTATTAAGGTGAACACACATAAATATTATATCCACGTATTTGGAAGAGAAAACGCAGGAGTCTCAAGGTCAAGGGCTGAACGTATGTCTAAAGGTAATGAGTCATCAATCGAGCGTTCGCTCTGATGCCAACAAAATCAAGAGCGGGAAAGTCCGGATCACGCCGACTCCCTGCCTGTGACAGGAAAAAAGATAAGGTGTTAGCAAAGCTGTAAAACTCTGCATGCAATAATCTGTTCTGTTGGAATCCAGAAAATATTTCCACTATTTTTTTTTCATGATAAAAGCCTCATAAAGCAGAGAAAAAAAAGGTAAAAGCGCAACATTAAAGATTTACACACTACAGCGTTTGCACTCAGCTACTGTCATTGTTCTCTGGATTAATGAACGGTGGAGAAAATAAAAGAGCGTTTCCCTTAGTTGAGCTAAACTAAAGCTAGAGATGGGACAGGAGGAAGAAAGCAGGGTCATCAGTGGGACAGGGCCTTAAATCAGCCCACTGGCCCTGCCCTACTTTAACCCTACAACCATAGGCGGGGATCTTCCCAAGGAAAGGGAGGTTTTTTAATGAATAACCAGTAGAGTCTGAGATGCAGCTGGTCAGAAAACAACTGTGAAAACGTTTTAAGATAACGCTTTAAGCTAAAGTAGCTATTTACTTGGTGGCTGCTGTTTTTTATGTTTCCCACTTTCAAGCTCCGATGGTGTGTTATTATGGTACCCAAGTTTTCCTAGAACTTCCTGTGACATCACTACCGACCTGGATTAGCACAAGAACGCATGTGTGTCAAAGACAATTCCAGACATTAGAAAGTGTTGAGATTAAAAAAATAACTTTAAAAAATTAATTTGCCCCTGACTCTTAATAGTCAACATAGTCGTGACTAATCGATTAATCGTGGCAGCCCTAATAGACTATTTATGAAAACTGGACTGAGTAACCTCTCTTCTAAACAGGAAGTCCCTTCTGGTTCCAGAAACCTGACATCTCATAGACTTCTTTAGAGAAATAAACAACTGTCAGTCTGTCGTACTATTAACCATTCTTCATCAAACTTATTATTTTTAACACGTTCTTGCTAACCCTGCTTCTTTTCTCTTCATATATTTTCTTTACTGTAAGTTATAAACAGGAAAGGGATGTGGCTTTCCAACAAGCTCACTCATGATTGGCAAGATGGTTGCCTTAGAAATGTTGACTTGGACCAACTACTGTTTACCAACGTCGTTTGGTTCCAACATGGCAACTTCCGTATCACAAATGGCAACTAAATTGACTTTATTTCGTTGAAACCGGAGGTTTTGTTATCCCCATTCTAGGCGATCCACTTTGAGTAAGTCCACATCCTACCTCCAGTTCATCGACAGGATGCCTCTATTGCTTTTCCCAGCATCCCTCTGCAGCAGCAGAACATTGATGCTCTACATGCACTGCGATGAGTAAATTGCTTCCATGTTGGCTGCTGTTGACACCAGTGTGGACGGGGGCAATCACTTTTAATTGTTTCTCTTCGCTCAGTCAGACTGCATCTGCCTCTCTGGAGCACCAGGCCAAAATGACTCGAGTTCAAAGTACAATTTGCCTGAACAAGCTGTCCTACAGGAAAAATCTTTAGGGAACAAAGGGATCCAGCTCCTGCCCTAATGAAATATGTGACTATATTTTCACACATTAAAAGCTTCTGCACTAAATATCCAAACCCTTTGGATACATAAACTCTGAATATCCTACACTCTAGCTTTGGTACTATAAGCTTTTGAAATAAGTTTAGAAAAAAAATTAAGATATATTGTAATTTGTCCAAAATTGTAACTAATTTGGCTGAAAAAGTATGAAATCTTACTGGCATTTCCTAATATAAGCATTGGCTTTTTTGAGATTCAAACAAATCATTTCTTTGACTTACATAAAATTGACTAAATGTACCAAAGTGTTTCGGGATGTAATGAGATAATAATAATAAATACATTTTTTTAATATATAAAAATTATTTGAGCTCTACATTAGCTCCTTCCTTACAAACCCATTAACAAGTTTTCTGATCTACAGGTTATTTATTCACAATTAATGCAACAAAAATTCTGTTATGAGGCCAAATGAAACTATATTTTTAACTTTGTCATTATTTCAATTAAAAAGTTGAGTTTTTGTCTTAATTTCCCCTGTTTACTTTTGCTAAATTTGAACAACTTTGCTACCATACTTTTGATTTTCAATAACCTTTATTTGAATTGAATTTTCTCGCATCTCAATTTTAATGTTGAAATTGTTTCTTTATTCCAAAAATTTGACATAAGATGTTAAACTTTATAGTAACTTTAATCTATATATCAAAAGTATGACTTGATTTGAAATGTATTGTTTTCTTAAATAATTTAGTCAAAAATGAACCTGATTATTCAATGTAAATTTTATTATTAAATGATTGTATTTTATTGCAAAACATTCAACTTTTTTTTAAATATAACTTTATTGACAGAAACATATAGTTTGGATTATTGGCCCCCAACTGCCCTTTATTTAACCTAAACACATAATTTTATAATATTTCAGACTAAGTAATGTTATCATTGCTAAAAGTCTGGGCCTCCCTGTGCCGGTCCCCAGCCCGGATCACATACAAGGTATATTAAGTAGGGTATTTGACGTAAAAATATTTTCCAAACCAAATGTGGGAATCAGTGAAAGCTGATTTGTTGTGGCAACAACTGAAGAAATATGCTTAAAGGTGAACAACTCTTAATCTTAGAAAAAAAATGTATGTGTCTTTACAAATATGTTTTTGTAGAAACTCTGATCATCTTTTGATTATTTTAAAAGCATTCCAGCTTTTTTTATTATAATAATGTCATTTTTTGGCAAAACTTTAAAAACCTGACAGTTTCAGCAGAGCAGCAGGAGTTCATTGGAAATGCACCACTTAGTTTTGAGCAGGAGTAAGCGTGCCTCCTTTTCCCATCATCCCTTTGTTTACACCATCTCCTGCTAGCTTACAGCCCCTCAAAATCCCAAGCTAACATTAGCGGTGCAACAAAAATTGCGAGCAACATTGGAGCTATCCAGTTCAAAAATATTTATTTCAGACATGAAAAAACATTTATGCAGAGTAGCAAAATAAGACAAAAGTGTATAAACAACAATTTGAATAAAAAAATACTAAGAAATGTAATTTTGAGGTTTATTTCCTTTATGTCCTCCATCATGATAAAACTACCACAAGAACATGTAAAAACACATTTTTCTTCAGAGTGGATTTTTAAACACTTTTACTGTAAATACATAAAAAAGAATTATGTTTATAAAAATATGTGCATTAGACTGACACAAAAATCAAGGGTTCATACGGGAGTGACAAGATGTTGATGTTGTTTCTGCACATTTCCTCTCCTTTCATTGGGCATCAATTGATATGAATGCACGATCAATCTAATTTACCAGACGTACCGTTTAAGTGAGAATGATGTAAACGCTGCAGGATGGTTTATTAGTGTACACTCTGCTCCAGTTTCTTGCAAAATCTGAAAACAATCTGTGTGCAGTGCAGCACAATGCTGAGACATTAATCACTAAAGGCATCAATTTATTCCACACAGCCATGAGCCTGTGGCAACAGCTGCTAAGCATTCAGGTAAAGCAAATGATTCATGGCTGTGTAACAATAACGACGAAAAAGAGTCATTACCATATCGACAGACTCACAGATGGATTATCTTCATTGATCACTTCATGGCTTGTTGATAAGTATTTGTGTGAGAGGCAAACGAGGGGAGAAAAATGTGGAGGAAACGCGCCACCAAAAACATCTGAGCAAACTATTGTGGTCATTTTCAGGCGTTTACACTCAGACACGGAGGCAGCCAAATCAAAGGAGGTGAGAAATGAATAGTCTTGATGATGGGCAACAGCAAAAGCAGAATTCATGTGAAAGATTTCACAGCTAATCACAGGCCACTGTGATTCATTGCACATCTCATTCGGCTAGCCCGTATATCACATGATGCATGCTTTCCCCCCTTTCCGCTGCCTGGGCTTCCCACTCCGCAACCTTGCCAAGGTCAGCCAGAGGAAATGATACCGCTACACCACAAGATTTATAAGAGATTCACTCCCGTTTGCCTCCCCGTGTACAGAACACATCGAATCCCAGCGTTTCCTTCCCTGAAGGTTTACAAAGCAGGAGTCCACCTATTGGGTGTCACAGAGAGCGCGAGGCTGGCAGCTTGTCTCGCGTGACAGGTGCTAATTGAGAAGCGAACGGAGGGTGTATCCACTTTAAACTTCAAAGCTCACCTTGGCCCCTATCGGAAAACCCAAACGGATAACCTTGGGTTTGATGCAATACAAAGAATTTTCAGTTGGAGGCTGTAAAAACAAGATAAAAACATGAACACGTTCGCTGAGAAAAAACAAAGAGACACTGATATGTTTCAGGTAATATGTCTGCAATCTTCTATTATTTGTTAGATGTCAGTTGTAATATCATTAAATTATTAACATGCAAATATTATGTTACTTTTATTAATCACAATGTTTTGCAGCAACCCAAAATCTAAATACAACATGTAGAGGAAAAATTCTTTCATGAATTCATTCATTTCTTTTGATTATTTGTGTTGTTCATTTTAATTTCTAGAGGTTTGCATGGTCCATGGTGTCACGGAACAGGCAGGCGGCTGGTTCCAAGTGCAGCAGGTTTATTAACACAGCTAAAAGCCCACAAATCTAAATCAGGGTCAGAGTGGTCAGAGTCCAGGCAAGGGTCAGGGCAGGCAGCAAACAAGCAGAATCAAAGAAGAAGCAGGATCAGGTCACCAGGAGTTCGGTCATGATGAAATGCTCAGTATGCAGGCTGAGTAGCACAAACAATACTTCGCTTAAATGTCTTGTAACTGATTGACCGATGAGAGTCAGGTGTGGAGACATCCAGACACTGTGTGCTGGGGATGATGGGAGATTGTGTGCAGTTAGTACTCAGGACATGGCTCCCACCGATGACCACAGGGGGAGATAGAGTTGTTTCCTGACACAAGGATCCATATCAAAACTGATTGTGGGAAATAAGCAACAAGTCACATCAAGCAAAGAAAAAATGAGCTTTACAGTTCTTAACTTCAAGAACAAATCTTCAGGGTTCATAAATCAGACTTGCATCCTCCATGTCAGATTTTTTGTCCAATTAAGGTCCAAGCAAAACTGGAAGTCACAGTGTTTGTCACCAAATCACAATGAGTAAAAAGTAAAAAACATAAATAAATAATACAACATTTTGCATCTCTCTTTTCTGTCCAAAAGACAAAACTTCCAAAAAGAGAATAGAGGGATACTATTTATTGCTAATTATAATTAGGAATTAGAAAAGTTCATTGACTTTTATGATAAAGAGACACTAAAAAAATTAACAATAAAATAGCTTTTAGCTTTGAAATAGCACACAAGGACGATAGAAATGTCTTGTGATCTAATTACAAATACTTTTCTAACTCTTAAATATATATTTGTTGCAAAAACCTTTGGACAGACAGAGACTTTATTAATCCCCAGAAAAATGACATGGTAGTCTGTTGCTCTGTACGCCCATCACAGTAGATTTGTGTTTCCCCTTGAGATCAATAAAGTGTATATGTATCAATCTATCAATTAAAACACACATTACAAAATAAATAAGAATAAAAAGAGAATTAACCCAATGATAACAGCAACAACAACAACAAAAAAACAATCCATATTTAGGTCTGAGGTCATTAGTCTGAATGCTTAAGTTTGGGGGTAGATGGATCAATGGAGAACAGAGTAATGATATTTGGCTGATCCAAAGCGTTCGCTCAGATCATATGGTAACATTTTACAATTTGTAACATATCTGTATTTCTAACAGTTATGTTAAGCAGACTGGACCAAAGAAACCCCATTTAAATACAAACCCAGGCCAAAAAAAATCAACTATTTCTTCATAAAAAAAGTAAGAAACGTCAAAGCAAACTCAATTTTGAGCGATCATGAAAATACTAAACTAATCAAAGTTTGCAAAGTGTTTCCAATCGGCGCCTTCATGCATCTAGAAACAAAACCAGGCTCTATTTAAAGTGTTCTTCTAATTAGAACAGGACGAATTATGATGCAATTATTTCCAAAATACCTACTTTGGAGGGCCCCTAAATTTAATCACAGCTCAGGTCCCAATATAGTTTGAAAAATGTAAGTGCATATATGAGTTTTTATTAGCCAAATCTGATGATCTGCTGTTGGGTTAAAGAAGATAATCAGTGATTAGTCTAATTAGGAGTGAGGATGTAGGGGTGATCAGCCTTCACGTGCCCTTGGCATCATAATAAAGGGATGGTAAATGGGTGCGAGTGCATCGTCCCTTGTCAGTGTCAGGGGGCTGCCCTGCCCCGTGCTCGGAGAGGACCAGGGCTCTAAATTGCTTCCACCTCTGTGACTCTGATTAATGAGAATAGTTCTAATCGGAGTTCCTGAGGCCAGAAGCATTAGTCTTAATCTTCCGAGCCCCATCCAGCAGCAACACTGACATTTAATGTAGTGCTAGTGCAATGGTAATGAGAATTCATTCCCTAACATGGAAGCAAACTATCCTACCCCCACACACAGGTCTTGGACTTAAGAAAGTTATTGGCCGTGAGTTTCAGGGTTTATTAGTTTCCTTCAGGCCATAAGTAACCCAAACTATCTTGTTTGAGTCGGGAAGGATTAGAATGTGTTTGAGCACACAGATTAGCCTGAACTTTTATTTTAGGTTATTTATTAAGTTAAAATGTTAAATATTTAATTTCTTCATCTCAAGCTATAGCTATACAGTTCCTTTTTCTCCAGTAATAGAAGTTTTTTTGTCACAAAAGGACCAAAAATTGCTTACCTGACACTAGTAAGATTTGAGGTCAAGTATTTCCTTTATATTATGACGTGACTGCTTATTTCTGATGTGCATAAATTTGTCTGAAATGTGAAAACAAGCAATCATAAAACAATAGTGTAAAAGCTACTGGCTCCACTTGAACCAAACGGTCCTCCTGTGCACACTTAGCAGTAGGTAAATTGCTGTGGGATTTGTATTGCCAGAATGTTTTAGTAGGTAATTCCTCTGTCTTTCATTTTGTTTGTCTGCGTTAAGTTGCCACTCCGGCCCCATCCATTCTCACATCCAGTTCCCGGCTTTGTCCATCCATCAATGGGGCGCACTTTGTCAGTCCTGACTTCATCTTGGCTGCTGCAATCACATCCGAGCAGGGCTCGCCTGCCACTGGGGAGCTTTTTCACCTCCCATCTGCATCTACCCGATCTGCTGACGGGGCCCCTGACGTGCAGTGTTTTCTATTGCACAGGCAAGCAAAAAACACACTAATGCTACACCTCATTTCTCTGGACCACTCTTGGCCTAACATAGCAGGAAGAAGGGAAAAAAACGGCTTGGGGAGGGGTGGGGGGTAGTTGAAGTTAGATTGAGAGAGACGGGGAGGCAAAGAGGGGGAACCAGTTTCACGAGGGATTGGCTCTCTGGTCAGGGAACAGCTCAATTCGTCTTTTCTTCTCAGATATATCGATAGACATCAAGGTTAGAAAATGTATCACTAAGTAAGACTTGATAAGCTGTGAGTCTACTGGACTTCAAAACAGAGCAGACAGGACACAGGGAGGAAATCAATCATTTTTAAGGATATTTTCTCAGAAACAAATGAAGGTTTTACATAAAAATGTTCTGTTGCACAAACTGTGTAATTTTAGTTATTTTCACAATTCATGATAATATTTAAATTTGGTTTTATCTAAAATAGCACGTGGAAGGATGTATTTTTGTCAATTAGCTGCTACTCTGTTTCCTGATTTACATTTTAAAAATCTGCTATTAGTATTTTTATTTTTACAATGACAGGAATAACTCAACAGACAGCCTGTATAAACATTGATTTAAATGGTGAAGGAGACTTCTCTTTTTACATGCACAGACTGTATCCAGTGTACAGAGGGTGTGTTGTCAGCACAGACAGACCAGGCTGGTCATCTCTGACGTCACGGACAGGATTCTGAAGGGTTGAGTTAAATGGCCGTATGGACTGGACTCTCATACAACGGGTGTTTGACAGAGCAAAGCAGAAGTCTCATTGAGTCCACCCATTGGTCCACTCGGCTGCCAATCAAAAGAAATGCCTCGTTTGGAAGGCAACTATAAACATCTAATAAGTGCTTACATGCACACATTTCACTTGACTTTATATATTTATATTGAACCTGCAAATGTAAATATTGTACATCAACGTTCTTTAATATTTATTTTTCATTTAGTTTGGTGCAGTGCAGTTCATGTGTTGTCCCTCTTTCCCACTCCCCTCCAGGGGGAGCGATTCCAGACTCCAGGTGTATTATCTGTGCTCCTGTCTCTGGGTCATCTTGGCCGTGGACCTCGCCCCATCTGTCCCTCAGTTCATTCTGGACGAACACTATTCGAACATGTCGTTATAGACCTAGATAAGCAGATTCTTCTTCAACAGTCCTGGTATATCGCCTGTCTGTTCTGGGAGAAGATCCCTCATTCACGTGGACATACTGAGGTTTGCATGCACTTGATAGAAGAGCTTTTTTCTTTAAATATATTCCTCTTAGAAAAAAAATAGTTTTTGTTTAAAGTCCCACTCCAATCATTTTTGACCTTTTATAAAATCATTCCCAGAGGCTTTTTTTAATTATGATAATGCCATTTTTAGCCAAAATTTAAAAATCTGTGACATTTTCTAGGACTTAGTTTCTGTAGAGCAGCGGTAGGTTATTTGAAATTCCCTTCTGAGTTGTTTGCTGGACTGTTGGTGCGGAACAAGCTTTTCCTCATATCCCATCATCCCTTTGTTTACATGCTCTCCCACTAGCTTACAACCCCAAAACAATATTACTGGTGCAACAAAAATGGCAAGCAATATCAAAGTTATCTAGTCGTACAATTTTCACAATGATTTGGACAAAGAAATATTTAAAAAATATTGAATTTTAACCTTAATTTTATTTGTATGCAATCCATCATGAAAATGATGCTATAAGAACAAGTTAAGAACATGGATTTCACTGGGTAGGGTCTTATTGGGAAACAAATAAATTAGTAAACGAGACACAAAGAAGGTTTTTAGACACTAAAGAAAGACACAGTAAACAGCAGTTTTGAAACTTCTTGTTTCATCTTTTTTTTAACACAATAAAAGTTTGTTGGACTCAGTTTGATTCTATTGATAAAATGACAAACTAATGGAATAGCTTATTTTCAAATAATAAAAATAGATTTTTAAATTAATAAATAAACTGTCTCATAGTTCATATTGTAAGACGTTTAGCTTGATAAATAAGAAAAAATATCTACAATATTTAGTTTAATATCAGCTTTTTTTCATTATGATAATTAAAAAGGTAACACAATGATCTTCAGGGCAGAAATTCATAAACTTTACACTCATTTACATTAGTGAACACTAATAAGACTGCAGTGCAATGTTATTAATACTCCGGACTTTCCAAAAGGATCTTGTTATAAATGGGCCCTGTCTATACTTTCCTCAACCTCTAAATGAGTATTCTCACTTCATTGCCTCCATCCAGAGCATCAGCACAATGAGAGAATAACAAATGATTGCTATTAACTGTATTGTCAGTAGTGAGGCCTGCGAACAAACACAAGTCCATAAATAACAATTTGCAGAGATAAAATAAGCTTTAAATGAGACCGATACGAAGGTGAGTTGTTGCAAATGACATTTGAGGGCCTGGAGAAAATGAAAAGGCTGCTGTTAGTGAGGGGAAGAAAAAGGAGCAGTGTCAGATAAAAGAAGGAAAATTCGACTTCCATGACCTGCCCAGGGTTTTATGTCCCGAGCTGTAATGTTATTGGCGGATTATATCTTACTCCACACGTGGTAAAAAAAAAAAAAACAACATCCCAGCAAACACTCAGCTGAATGGGCTTAAACAACAAAGCAGCTCCTGCTCAAGTCGTTTATCTGGACACAAAGGCAATTCCTCATATTAATTAAGCCCTGTCACTGCCGTGCTCTCTCCCCCTTCGCCAAGCTCATGTCCGCAGCCCTGATATGTGGGCTAAGTGTTTTCCCCGACGCCTGCTTTCCACATAAAACCTCTGGTGGGAGCTGCTGTTTACAGAGTCAGTTCCAGTTACCAAAATCCCCCTGCCATGTAAACAATATCTGCAGCAACCAAACAGAGCACTGTGCCGGGCGTCTGCGACATGAAAAGTGTTTATCCAATTAAGTGGCGTTTCAATAACATAATCCCAAAACCATGAAGGCTTTTAATAAGATTACATGACCGACAGAGACATAGGCGTCACTTGTTCTGTGACGTGTGGCTCAATAACGCTAGAACGTGATCATATTTGTTCAAATGCCCAAAAGTTTTATTTTAAAAAAATACAAATTGCTCTATAAATTGAGTAAATTTTAATCTCTCTATAACCAAAAAGGTTTCAAAATAAAAGCATAGATAAACCTTTCTTTCACAGAAAACAAATATGGAGAAGGAATATAACAAAAGATTGTTTATATGTTGTGGCATAAAATGGGAGGGTGCCTGAGCGAGGCAGCGGCGGGAAGAGGTGATGTTGACGGATGGACAGAAGTGACAGTGCTGTATTCATCCTGCACGCTAGAGCGCACGTCCTGCTAGTGGCGGTCGACAGAGCAATAAATCACAGGCCCTCCATCCTGTATCTACAGCTTATTACATCCACCATGACAAATAAATAATAATCCCTGTCAGCACAGCCCTTTGCTCAAGGATTGAGTCTGAAAGCGTTTGCTCATCACTCCTACTCCTGAGTGGAAACACCAAGACAGAGGAATTGAATGGCAGGCTTTACTAGTCCTCTGAAAGAGAAAAACAGAGGCAACGACCACAAAAATAAGAGGGCGGGGCCACATCGAAACAATCATTCTAATTAATTGATTTTTTTAAAATCTACTTTATAATGTTGAGAGTAAAAACACACTCAGCTGTAGTTTCATGCTTTTATTTTGATACTTTGTCTCAGATTGTCTGTGAGGCCACACCCACAAATGAATGAAACAACATGTGACAAAATTTAGATAATTTTAGCTTTTACTACCAGAGTGATCTTTATATTTAAAAAATAAGCTTAAACTTTAGGATTAAACTTAAAAATGTCTAATTAAGTATTATGATTTGAGACTACTTCAAATAAACTGATCTACACAGGAAACAATTAAGCTGAGAGGAATTTGATGAACTATTTTTAAAAAAGTTACAATAACTCAAAAAGCATCTGTTATTTTGGGGTCACCAGCGACAGTTCCCCTAAAGGGTTAAGGCAAAATGCAGTACAAGCAACCATAAACGTTTTAATGCTTAGTAAAAAGGGTTTAGCATTTCAGCTAATTCCATTAATTATCCCAAGCAGTCTTGTTCCCCAGCACAGTCACCAAACAAAGTAAATCCCAAAGGATTCATGTTCAACTTAGGATATAACCATTAAGAGACATGTTGTTTTTGATTGTTAAAAAGCTGTTCTGAGCTTTAAAACACTGAAGCGTTTTCTCTTTTTAGACAAAACCACCTTGCTAACTCTTTTTAAATCAGTCTAATTTCCAAGGACACTAATGTATGAACATACATAACTGTCAGGTTTTAGCTACATCAAATATAATTTCCTATTTGGATAGATTCAGCAGTTATCTAATTGTTTAATCAATGAATGAGCAGAGCTGCTGGCTGTATTGTTTGGATCAATACAAATTGATTTACATGTGTCTGCAGAGAAACACATCCTCCTGCTCCTCTCGCTCTGCACCTCCTACCCTTGCATTATTTAGAGGACATGTGCTGTAAAGCTCATTTAAAGCCTTTGTCCCTCATGCCCCTATGTTACTGTAAATTATACAAGAGCATTTAATCATCCTTAGATGAGGAACCATTTACTTTGCAATCCCTCAATAAAAATTAAAAGCCCTCATAAAAACTGGAATGAGAGTGAGACGCCCTCATCTAAATCAAAGCGAGAAGTTCTTTCAGAGTACAAGCCTGAACACTGCTCTGGCCGCTTTTATTTTGACATTTGTGGATGACTTCAGGTGTTAAAAACAAAATAAAATGCAGATGAGAGCAGGCTGTCATAAAGGTTAGTGAACTGTAAATGGTGCTCTCCATCTTCCCCGGGTAATTGGTGCAAAACTGTAAACACGCTGAGGGATGTGAGTGTGTCCTGCCGCTCCCTTAGTTACAGCATAAACATTAATCATAGCATCACTGGCCCATGATTAATCACCAGTAATTGATCACACCGATCTCTCGGAGAAAATAAAGAGCTTGTTATTGCTGTCTCATAGCAGTGACTGTCGCTGTAAAATGCAGCTGCTTCCACGGAAACGCAAAGACGGCGACTTTACCGCCCGATCATTCCAGAGCCCAACCGTGTTTCCTTTAGCAAAGGTGAAAGATGGGACAAAAGTTTAATGTGTTTATGATTAAGTAAACCCAAAATATGCAGCGCCAACTTTTACTGCCTTCCATTATCTAAATTAGTGCTGAAACAACTTCCCCATTAGTGCACTGACAGAAAATAAATGATGTCATTTGCAAGCGAAACTCGGTTTACTTTAACACAGCCGAGGTTTGAGCTAAATGCCAATGTCAACAAATTAGCATGCATAGAGTTAAACATGCTAATACTTAGCAGTGGTTAGCCCCCAACCATCTCACTTTTTAGCAACATATATATATATATATATATATATATATATACTTTAAACTATCTTATAAGGAACTGATAACTTAAGCTTAAAACATTTTTAAAAATCTGGTATTGCCTGATTTAAAGATAAAACATTTTATTTATAAGACTACAATTCGCTTCGAATGATACGTCACAACAGCCAAAAACAAAAATCACATATACACTGTAAGTGGGACGTTTTGAAAAAAAATATTTTACAAAATCCAGGAACAATAACAGACAATTTATCTTGAAAGGCAAATTACTATAAACACTACAATCACTATATATTATTGAATGATAAATTTTAAAATTACGTACGAGTCGCACCTGAGTGAGTATAAGTCACACCGGTAAATTAAGAGCTTTGCTTTCTGGCTCAGCTCAACTGACCAGTTCAGCGACCACATCGACAGATGCTGCTTGAATCCATCTGTCGATCTTACGTTCCAAACTTCTCTCACCTGTGAACAAGAACCCAAGACATTAAAACTCCACCACCTGAAGCAGGATTGCTCCACCCACCCTAAAAGGACAAACACCCTTTTTCCAGTCAAGAACCAGAGGCTAAAACTTAGCGGCTCAAACTCAGCTTCTTCACACTTCGCCACAAACCAAACCTGGCGTGAACACAACAGGACAACATCATCTGCAAAGAGCAGAGAGGAATTCCTGTGGTCTAAATCCAGATCCAGGCTGCACCTAGAAATTCTGTCCATAAAGATTAAGAACAGAATCGGTGCCAGAGTCCAACATGGACCAGCAACAGGTCTGACTTACTACCGGCTATGCGAACCAAGCTCCTGCTCGGGTTCATGCAGAGACCGGAACGCCCTCAGTAAGGCTCCCCGGACCCTGAAATTGTTTTTATTTTTAAAAAGTGATGTAAAGCTTCAAACAATCAAACATCAGTCTAAATTAAACTTCCAAGAATCAAACAGCTTCATGCTGGGACGAACTTTTAACTTTCAAAGGAGAACACTTCACCGAGTTGAAAGACCTGGACAAAAATAGACTTAGGACAGTGTTATTTTAAACCATTTGAGGGGAGAAAAATTTTACTAAAGAACTCAATATTTTTGACAAATATGTTGAATGTTTTATTTTGATCAGTCAGTGACCTGACTATCTTGTCCGAGTGAAAACAGTGTGAGATCTGGCTACTACGACGAATGAGAGAAACCAGATTACTTGATAATAGTAAACACAGTTTACAGCAGTGGAGAAAAAACACACAGTATACTGTTTACTGACACAGACATACATGGCATTCATTTACTCTGACCAACCTAAATTCAAATCTACGCATTTCTAACACTAGTGCTCCCCGTCAGCTTTAGTTTCTTGGTATATAAAGCAAAACTTGTGCCAGTTGAGTGTTAAAGACCTGCTGACCTGTGACAATATGAGTTAAACAGCATATCGCCCAGAAAGAGGCAGAACCCAATTAACATGATTTTGGGAAACAGTAAATCTTGCCAGGGCAAACATCGTACCTGAACTCACAGGAATGCCCCAAATTCCACACCGCTAGAGAGAGGAGACGTCGACCCACGAACCACGTGTCGGGTCACAAAACCTGACAGATCCGAGTCAGCTGCTGTCAATCTGGGTTCTGCTAATTACATTCGTCATGGGTTTATGATTCACCATAATCAGATTTTGCAGGTAATTTACCATATTAGCAAAAATTTCAATTATTTCTGCATCATGTGGCAGCCAAACAGAGGCCTGCTGAGAGTTTTCCACCTCTCCTTATGTTACATTAAACAGGTCAGAAGTTCATGGCCTCAGCTTCAACTCCTCAGGCTGAGCTTTGAACTCCTGACCCATCGGAAGGGGGTTGGGGGGGGCAGGTCCTCCATGCACAGTAGCTGCTTTTACAAATGTATGCTGACGCCATGCTAGCAAAGCAGACTCAAGAACATTCTGATAACATCTAGCCTCAGACGGAGCTGCTCTGCCAGCTCTTTGTATTTATGGACAAGTCTCATAGTTAACCTCCAACCATAAATCATGTTAATTGGTTAACTGATAAAATGTCTTTCAAGTTCTGTTCACATGGTGCTGTGGCACCCCCCGGTTACTGTTTAATCTTTCTCCAGCAATAGTTCATCAGTTTAACTGACTTGAGGTAAGGAGGAGTGGAAAAGGGAGTCCTTCATATCATGGCGCTGTGTGATGCTAATTTAAAGCCTTTCAATTGAAATAATTGACAGTGCTAGTTAATATGTTAGCAAATTAACTGTTCAGGTCATCGGATTAGATTTAACTATTTGAAACTATTCTTGTTTTTTATGCTTGGTGAGGTGACCAAGAGTGGATTTCAAGGTGGCAATATCTTATTTGTCCAACTGGTGTGGATAAATGAAATGTCTGGTGTAAGTCTTCCCGGTAAATTGTATCGACTTTCTGGCAAGGACACTGAAGCCCATAGGACTAAACTGTCCCTCATCAAGCAAAGACCACACACAGACGTTCATTTACCTGTCAGATTAACATTAGTGGAGAATCAGCTCTAGGCTACATGGTTGAAAGACCCACTACAATGAAAATGGTGCTTTTGGTGTTTTCAAGATGTTCTTGTGGTAATTTTGTCATGACTGAAAGCTGATATCAAGAAAATTTAATCAAAAATGTTATTTCTAAGTAATTCTTTCTTAAATTGTGAATCTCGAGCAGAAAAAACAAATGCTGTTTTTAAAAGCTCATAGGGTGACACAGGCCGAATCCAAATTCTTCCCTCCCCTAGCCTTAAATTTGTTAGGGGATTTGGAAGGGTAGGGTGTCCGAAATATTTATACGTTTTTTAAGGGGTAACCCCCACGGCGGAGGAAGCTTACTAATGTAGCTTACTGGTGACAATGGATTGAGTGGAATTTGAAGACACTATTTTTTCATGACTCTCCGTTTGGATAGCTAAATGTAGGGATAGGGAGAAGCCGTAGGGGAAGAATTCGGATTTGGCCATAGAAGCCACAGTTAGCGGCCCATATGATTGTTGCTCTGCTCCATTCTTGATGCATCCATTTGCAGACAAATAGATCCACGTAAGTTGTCGTTTTCCTCGTCCAAGCTGCCTTCTGGCTCTAAACTGCCATTTTTGTGACACTGCTAATATTAGATTTGGAGTACGAGGAGCTGTAAGCTAGCAGGTGGGCGTGTAAATGAGTGAATAATGGGAAGGGGGTCGGCTTTACTCCCTATAAAAGTCAACCCACAATGTAGAGTCAAATATTGAATTATTTCCGCTCTGCAGAAATTATGTTCTAGAAAACGACACACTTTTTTGGTTAAAAATGGTATAATCAGACTTAAAAGACACAGGGAACACTTACAATAGATCAAAAGATGATTGAAGTGAATATTAAAAAAAAAAAAGCCAAACAAGGCATAAATCTTTTAAAAAGTTGAAGTGTCTCCAAAAGATTGAGTATTTTCTTAAGCTGACAAAACTTTTTTTAAAATCTCTATTTTTAGTGCAAATTGGGGAAAAAGAAAACCAGCTGTGCCAATGGTACTTTGCAATAAAACACACTTTCTTTCTCTTTTTTTTCTTCCCCCGAGTTAACTGAGCACCTTTGTGTGGGACCAAAGTGCCGCAATGCTATCTACCCTCATGCAGCTCTTGTTGATCTTTTTATGATTAATGGCTCAAAAGGATCTCGAAAAAAGGTCAAGCACAGAGTTAGGGATGGAGCAGCTATGCGGGGTAATTAAGACAAACATGATTAATAACCCCAAGCTGCCACTGTGTTCTGTAAACAAGATTCTGCCAGATGGGATGCATTTTTGAATATCATGCATTAGTTTCACAAAGCATAAGGGCACGCAGACAGTAAGCACATTCTTAAAAAAGCTTGCCGTTAATGTCGTTAAACACCCTGTATTGGTTTCTGATGTATGATGAGTGCATGAATGCATGGGTGTTACAGACTTTATAACCTCATTGAGGCCATAAAGTCTACAAAGTAAACAAAAAAATACATCAGTAACTATGGTAATGGAAAATTGATTGCTCCTAATTGCTCCTTTTTTTTCTTCTGATAATATGAGCTTTTAATGAGTAAAGTCTAATAGTTCTATCATGGGGACTTTAATAACAAAGCGTGATTACAGGCATGGTTGAAAGGAGAAGTCAAGCACTTAATCTTGCTCACTCTGCTTTAGTCTAAGAGTATGACCTAGCATTAAAAGTGCTGCTCCAAGAAAAGCAGAAATATCAGAATTCACCTTTAGCAAATTATCATTTCATCTAATCTGCTGCTCCTTCTACAAATCAAAATCGCCCCTAAAGTCATCTTTTGATCTATTTTGAAGGCGTTCCCAGTGGACTTTTAACTATGAGTATGGTGTTTTTAGCCAAAATCAAAACACTGGTGTCGTTTTCTACAGTAATGGGACCCTAAGAAAATCATAGTTTGGTTCTTTATCTGATTTATTATGGAAAAGGTACATATTAACATAAGTGCCAAACATGTTTTTTTTTTAACCTTCTGGCCTGTTCGTAGTAAAAGATTGTAGACCAAGGGTTGCAGCATGAGCTTTGTTACTGTCACGTACCTGTACTTAGTGAAGGGGAAATGGCAGTTATCTTAACCGTGTAACTTCCTTATTGAGTCTTTAAATACACATGTAAAGATATAAAACTACTAAATAAATTTGATGAGTAATTGGGTTCATATCGGTAACTAGCTGCCTTTCTGATTGAAATCTACAAAATGTTAATATTTCATGGTAGTATGTCTGTCATTATCGAAATTCTCTATTAGTTAAAAAAAATCTTATGACACAAAAAATGAGATAACATACAGATATACAGTAAACATGTTACTAGGGGCGGACTTACCATTAAGCAAAAGTAGGAGGCCCCTTCTCAACACCTTGGGGTGCCCCATACTGAATACTTAATAAAAATGGCTAAAATAGAAGCCAAAGAGAAAGCAAGAAATTTGTTGGCGCACTTCCTAAGGCAAATGAAGACAAAACAGGAACATTCACACTGATCAAGAATCTCAGAATCTGCTTTACACTTTTTTGTTTGTAAATGTAAAACTTTATTTTCAATAAATTTCCACTTTATTTCAAAAGATTTTCTATGTTAAATTACAAGTATTAAAGTCATATATTTGCCTTTTTTGCTTTTGCGATATGTTGACTTTTTTCTCCTCAGAATTTTACAATTTTATTCTGATATTCATTTTTTTCTTTTGTTGTAGCTAAAAAGGAATAAAAAAGTCAAGGGAGGGGGCTGAAAATGGTTATTTTGAGATTTATTTTTTCAGTTGACGCCACTCTTTAGTGAATTGTTTTGTTCCATCTAAGTATTTTTGTTTCTTTTGCCTTTTTTAGTAAAACTTGACCACAATGATTAATACAACCATTGTAAAGGCGAGCCGCACCATAGGGCCCCAAACTGCTAATTCCGCCACTGCATGTAAAACACTGTATGCCTTAAAGTTCCAAAATGAAACAAAAATATAACAATAAATGACAAGTAATGAGCAGGGTTTTGTTGTTTTAATTAAAGAAGGGCATCATGTACATTTAAATATGAAATAAGTCCTCTTGAAAGTACATCAGTGAGGATTTGGTATGTTTTTTTTCCTGATACTTTTGTTTTATTTATTTTGTTTTTTTTTATTTGTTTAAACTTTGGTTTTTAACACCTTCTTTTAAGTCTTATTAGACAATGAGTCACCTAGTAGCTCCATGGTGAGCTGACCTGACTCCAATCATTTTCGCTTACAAACCAGTCCATTAGTTGGCCTTCTAGTGAAACCATTTTAGATTAATTTTTATGAGCCAGTTTATTAAAAACATGCACAATTATCCTTATTGCTTGGATTTTAATAAAAAAAAAACTGTAAATGTGACTTGACAATGAAGCTATTACATTTTTGCAAAGATGCGCTCATTTTTTTTTCAATTATTTTGATCATTTATGTGAAAAAATGTCTTGTTTTTTTATCCATTACCATCCCTGTTCTGTTCCAGACATCGATGCAAATGAAAATTAAGCCTTACGTTTTGGTAAATGTATCCACAACCAAAGCCTTAGGGAACACAGTCAATGCAAGCACCTTCATGAATAACAAAATGGGGTTAATTAAACTATTAATACCCAAAGGATTGCTTTTTTACTTCAAAAGGAAATTGCCCCGAGTAGCAGGAGAAGGATATGTATGCCCCAAAGAAATTGGGATGGACAAAGCACACACTCATGGATTGAAATAATAGCTGACAAAGATTCTAAGCATTTGTACAGTAATGCTCTGTGGCACCAAAAGCGGCGCCATTACCCGGGACTCCAGTTTAATTTGTGCTGATAGGCCGGGGACTCTTCGCCGGCCAAGGAGACCCACTGATGCGGGCGGCAGTCGGCCCTAATGCCCCAGTTTGATGGGAGATGACTGGGAGGGGGTTGAGAGTGATCACAACCAATGGGCGCCTGCTCGAGTAGGACCACAGTGACAGTAAGCAGCTGTGGGAACTTTCATTCTCACTCAGCAGGAGTCAGCGCAGAGCAGGAGCGTTTGAGAGCTTTGGCAGGAGGGTGCTGCAGTGCTGTGATTACATGGCACCCATGTGCCAACGGCTTCAAACAGCTACAGGTGGACAAGATGGTCAGAGCTGGCACCAGTAGGAGTGATGTCAGTTATGAGCTGCTTTGATCCCACAACTCCAAAGAAAATGTTTGTTAGTGAGAATGGAAAAGACGACAAAATTGAAAACCTTAAAATAAAAAACCTGGAAGTGTAATCACATTACTGTATTACATCGTTTATTGTGTTTATTTTTTATCTCTTCTTTTTGTGTTTCCTTTGCTTCCCTAGTGGCAGAATTGTGCATTGCGGTAATTTCTTTAAATAACTATTACTCGCCACAGGAATGGGCTAGAAACTTGATTTTTTTTGTACAACATCCTTTTATGTTTTTCTCTTCATGAGTGGGCCGGATTAACCCATCTGGCATGCCGGATATGGACACCCTTGTTCTGGATGCTTTAATTTCTAAGCATCCTTCAATATGAAAGTGTGAGGGCTGCTTATTGGTCCAAACCAATTTTCCTAGCTTACGCTAACATGCTGTGTGGGTTAAAGTTAGGTTCTGGATTTAGCACCTGAATGGAGTTTTGCTTGAGTGAATATTTGTCATTAATACACCTGGCAAGTCCAAGTGTGTTAAAACACGCAGTCCATTATATACTTTGCAACTTCATACAATCCCATGTTTGAAGTCCCACTCCAATCATCTTTTGATCTATTGTAAAACTGTTCCCAGTGGTCTTTTAATTATGATTATAGAAAGAATTCCTTTGTTTACACTCTTTCCTGCTTGCTTACAGCCCCTCACAACCCCCAGCTAACATTAGCGGTGCAACAAAAACAGCGAGCAATATCGGAGGTATCCAGGCGTACAGTTCTGAACCAGATGTCAATTCAGATAAGGAGGATAAAGACATACATGGATGTATTTGTCTACACGTGGGTGCATCAGAATGGAGTGGAGTAACTGCTAAATGAACATATTAAAAACACAATTTTCATTTAAGTTTCTTAAACTGTTCCTGCTAATAAATGTATTTTCCATTGTAAAAATAATTTTACTGAAGTTCGAAGGTAAAATGTTACCAGACATACATTTTCTATCCAAGTTAAGAACAGAAATACTATCAAAGTTTACTTATTACACCCTACATGGTATTGTTTTACATTTGTCACAGATTCATAGAAAGCAGTCCAGCTCATCCAGTGAAAAAGAGATCTACAATTCCCTGAGAGTAGCGGCTTCACTTTCAGGGTCAGTAGACTTTCCAAAGTAACAAGGCGAGCATATGCCACCGTGGTTCCCCTTATGTCCCAAGAAAGATCCAATTAATTCATCAATCTGCACACCTCTGTCACTGCCTTGTGCATTTTAGCCCCTTGCCAGCAGAGCTCCATCCATTACCGCCCAGGTTGTTCAGCCCTCCTCCCAGCCAGCCTGCCAAACAGCGAATCAGGGGGGGCTGCTGGATATTTGCAAACTGCCTCTACAGCGCATATGATCATTTTCCTAACAGTATATTACTTCATTAGGGTTCCTCAATGTGCTGTATTTTTTAAAATGACATTTTTTTCCACCGACGCCGTCCAGTCCCGACTCGTCCGAATATCATAACAGTCATTAATAACTGTCAGTCGGCGGCATCAGTTCAGCACACGGGCTGCCTCATTAGCATAGCCCAGCATTTGTTCCGTGGTAAGACTGATTATTTTCTACAACAGGCCAGGCCAATTACTTTGGTGAAGTGGTATCACATAAATCAAAACTTAACAAGGTGGCAAATTTGAAGTTATCAGATTCAAAGAGACACTGTAACTAATATGTCACTGTCACAGGAGCTCTCTCCAGGTATGCCTTTGCCATATCAAATATGTTATCCCGCAGGATCTCTGAGGAAATTACCATATTCACGAAAGTCGGAGCACAAGTGGTATGAAAATATAAAGGGAAGAGTTCAAGCAGGCGGGCTTGGACGGCGGCGAGTATGAAATAGATCAAAAATGATTGATCCCGCTGTAATGTCTTTTCATTCTGGACGATATAACATGTAGGCTTTCTCTTGGAGCTCAGACGTCTCCTTTTACTGTTCGCATGATGATATTCATCCATCACATCATGACAGCTACATCAAACCAACAGCAAACATGCAAACCCAGCAGTCTGGGAATATGCTGACACAATGTGCAGACACATAAATACAGGAACACTTCAGCTCTGCTCAGGCTGGGGCTCCATTTTTTTCGCCTGTTCAAAGTAGATTTTCAATCAACTGGAAAATCCCCACAAAGCAGCGTGTGTGATAAAGTGCACCTCTGTCTGTTAGCCACTGAAATGACAATGATCACAGAAGCTTTGGAGATGCTTTTCTGTTTGTGTGTCCGTCTGTCTACTCCCTCATTTGGAAGATGTTCTCCGTCCACGTCTGCAGCCTTTTTTCAAAAAATGAGATGCAAATTCAAAGTTTCTGATCTTTAGGAGAAGTTATGGAGGGTTATCTTTGGCTGTATATCTCTGCTCTGCCAGCGCTCCCTTGGTGATGAAGGATTAACCACCGCAGCTGTCTCTTCCCCAGGATGATGCAGTGCCCTGCTCCCCGACACGACAGCATCACTTAATCTTAATGTCCGCCTCTACAGAGTGGCCGCACAGGACAAAGCCAATCAGCATCACATGCCATGGGGATGGACCTACAGCTTGGCCCTGGAGTTTCTCACCCTTGCAGGCCTATTCATCAACTTCAGCCACACCAATCCCAGAGTTCTACCCTTGCAAACCACAGCTGAGCCGGCCAATGATCTATGGGACAATGAAGGGGGGGGGGGTTCTGGCGTGTGCGAGAGAACACTTATCAGATTGCACATTATGCACTGCTTTGTGTTCCGGAGAAAGAAAAAAAAACTATGGTGGGGAAGTAATGAATGTACTCAGCCCTGCTTGAGTTCCGACCACCTATTTGCCGCGTTTAAAGAGATATCTGCTCAATACTGCTGCAGCGCCCAGAACGGGATAGATCTGGAATAATGATCACTGCTCATTTAGATAAATTGCACTCAGGGAATCCATTTGTAAAGATCTGAATTCAGCTGGAAGCAAAGACAATGGAGATGCTTCTTCATCCTCCCAGCTGGGTTGTGGGTGCTAGGCTCCGCAGGGAATGTCATAATCCTAAACTCTTAAGTTAGTTCTTAAAAGCATTAAATGATATTAGCTGGGAAACAAAGTCCAGCTTGTCCTTCGACGTCCTTGAGTTTAATACAAAAACAATACAAATTTGCTGTGACCCAGATGTAAAACAATGTTTAACAATCTCACCGATTGCTCTCCTTAAAGCACTGCCAACACCAGCCATCGGCCCCCATTGAGAACCTGATAATAAAGAGATGACACTTTTATGATACCATAATTAACAGTGCTCCAGGATGAAATTAAATCAATATGCTCATCTAATATAATTTTCCCTAGTTATGCAAATCAAACATTCAAAGCCCTTGGAAAGTGATATGAATTGCTTTCACATTTCAGTTCACACATATTATCATATCAGACCTCTTGGGTTTGATGACATGGATGGTGGTGGTGGGGGGGCTTAATGATGTGAAGACCGTAGTGGAGAAAAGAGAGACGTTCTGACTGCTGATTAGCTTCCAGTGACAACATGACGATAATGTGGGAGCCGATATTAAAACCATTCTTCTTCTTCTTTTTTAAGATAAAACCACAAATCTCTCCGTGTGAGGAACCTCCGAACTGAACCCTCGCTGTAACAAAGCACCGGTCACGCCATAATGAAATAAATTACAACATTTAATACCCCGGAATACATCCAAGCACCCTTTTTAGCAACCCTATATCTCTGCTGTGGGATGCAAGGTGAAAATATAGAGCCTTTGCCTTTATGGGTATGAGACAAAAGGGAGGCTGTGATGGCTCAGTGCAGACAACGCACGCAACGGAGGGGGAGCCTAATGGCCGTGATTAATGACAATGGGCCAGAGGAGAGCTGGGACACAGGCGCTACATATATCATCCCTTCTCATCAGTCTGTGCACCTCTGTGGCCTCCTCTCTGCAAACCAGCACACCACAGAAGAAAAAAAAGGAAAAAACCTCCTCCTCTTCTGCTTCCATTCAGCATACCACCAAGACGCTCTTCCTGCGGTTCTTTATGGCCGACGCAGACGATAGCTAAGCAGGGAAATGACATGTAGAATAAGACATAATGAGTAAAGCACTGCGTGTGCCATCACTCATGTTTTCCATGAACTGAATTCTTCCTGTGCTCAAGTCATATTTCCAAGGTCTAATCTTCCATATGGAGGGAGATGAGTTATTGGCTATTTATGAATAGAGGTGATGATGAATAGTGCTGCATTTATCTGCATAAGTAACTCCAAGGGCTGGCACAGAGGTTCAGGCAGCTATAATAAACATAGTTTGCACTCAGGGGCAGCTCTTTATTTATGAGGCTGCGGTAATAGATATTATGTGGTCATCGTCAGTTCCTTCCCCTTAAAGAGAGGAGAGGAAATGGCTACAATACATGCAATGGTTTTTGCACTCCTCTGATCAGGCTCACTGCCATCACTGTAATCAGCTCCACTCAGAGTTTAGTTATGACCAATTAATGAACTACATTCTTATGGGAATTATAACACACTCAGGGACCCGCGGTTTTAATTAGGAGGCACCTTGTTGGATCCAAGTTAATGCCGTCGACGTTCTGAAAACATGGCAAATTAATCCCCAATTAATACTACAGGCAGATTTAGTCATTATAAAACTGCTTTCCACATAAATGGATGAAAATATCCCATATGTTCTCGCTCTAATCTTGTTTTTGTGATGAGAAAAAAAAACTTTACAGCTTTTGCTCATTTTGCTAAAGGAAATAGGAAGAAAAAGAGAAGGGGTATTATTACCGATAATCTGTTGTTCATGTTCATACAAAGAAATCATTTCATAGTGATGGAAAGTAGCGAAAGATATAGTAGCTTTTGTTCAAGGAAAACCATTTTTTCTAAAAGGTTCTTGATCCTAAACCAAACTTCTCTGCAGCCAAACCAAATGTTTAACATTTATACAGGCCCACCGTGCAAAACGATACCAGGAGGAGGTTACATTTGTTTTATTTTGTGGGGCTGAAATGATCACCGTGCAACCAGAGAAATGGAAATCCTTGATGTTCTGAGATAAATTTAAACGATGTGGAATCGCTTAGTTTAAAAATACATTTTTGAAGCTAAATAACATAAATTTAATTTATTCTAAAAAGTTGACTTGAAAGTCAAGGAAAGTTTGAAGATGTTTTTTCTTTTTCTGCAGTAATGGATTCACTGGAGTAAAAACCTACTTCCAAGATGAAAGTTCTGAATATGACTCGACTTTTAGAAAGAGATTTATGGACTACATTGACATAGACAAAAAATAAAAAATTAAAATAAAATTGCCTTTTTGTTAAGATTTCTTCTTTCTTATGGTTAAGCTGCAACAATTCTTATTCTAAAATACCAAGTGTGATTTAAAAGGTTATATTTTACTCAGATTTCCATCCAAAATATTTTAAATATAGTAAAATGACATCATGTTAGCAGATTTATTTACTTACAACTGAAAATGTACCGCATGAAGGACAATTTTTTTTACGTTTTTAATTAATTGACAGTAATACAAGTGGTATGTTTGGTTTGGTTGTACATAAAAAAATCCCAGTTCTTCAGACAAATGTTAAAATTACGATTTTGCCAGCTGAGAAAAAATTCAAAACAAGATTTTATGAAAAGCATCCTGAGAGTACATAACAGAAAATAACACAAAATTATTATTTATGACATAAAATACAAATAATATGGTGAAATGCTGCTTTTTATTTAACTACCTCATGGCTTAAATTTGGTGTAAACTATGTAAAATAAAAATCATTTTCATTCTGAGATCAAATTGTTGTAGCCTTTTAGAAATATTTAAACCCAAATTAATTTGATCA
>NC_050530.1:11199784-11206775 GCF_002922805.2 Oryzias melastigma | reverse complement strand
TTTTTTTTTTAAGATGATGATTTTGTGATTCATTTCAGTATCGTTAGGGAAACAAAAACCCAGAATTACATAAAAGGCACGCTAACGAACTGTAATTTTCTTTTTAATGCCGTAATTCAACATGTTATAAACCTTTAGTGTTCTGTAGAAGAACAAAGAAGCTGCTGTAGATGTTTATGAAAAAAAAACACTTGCAGAAACATTTAAATAACTTAACAGATTATAAACCTTTTATATTTTCTAACCCTTTTTACGCATAAAGCAGGAGTTCTGTACTCTTTCAAGTAGTTTAATTCTGTTCAACAACTCTAGGGTAAGGTCATATTCAATAAGCAAAAGCAACTTTTGTGTTTTGGGTGTTTTTTTTAGATGTATTTGTTTTGTTGTAAAGAGTTTTGGTGATTCTCCAAGCAAATTTTTTTGCCCTATTTTTGAGTTTCTTTCCTCCCGGACCCATAATACTAGTCAATCAGGTCAGGATGAGAAAATAGACATTTAAAAAAACATTTTAAACACCATCAAAGTTTGCAACCACTTAAGTTGTTCCAACTTTAATAAAGAATTTCACACAATATTTTTCTATTTTGTTAGCTTATGGCAGATCTTTTCCATTCTTACATTTTATTTTCCTAATATTCTGGTTTGTTTTGTCAACTTTTAAGTTTTTGTATTCAAGTTGTTTTGATATTTAAGTTACATTTTTGTTTATATTATTAAAGTTTCTTGTCAGGGAAGTATCCAGTCTCCCACAACACCATTACAGGCTACTAACATGTTTGAAAATAACATTTTTTGATTTTTTTTTTAATATATACATCAACTACAGTACCTCCTATTTCCTTTTATCACCATTTAAACCTGTAGACACAAACATAATTCAGAAATTCTCAAATGAAGCTATTTTACTGTCAAACATAGTTTTTATAACATCTATAAAATATTTGACAGTTTTTAAGTAATTTTTAAAGTATTTAAACAAATAATACAACAAACGCTTGTTTAGTTCTGAAAGCGGTTTGTCGTTCTTCCATTTCAAAACTCCACAAGAGAAAGAATTTACAGCTTTTTGTTAATTTCCTTTGCTTATTAAACATATAAACAAAGTATCTGGGGATAAAATAATGCATCTTTTGTCTTCATAACTGTTTGTGCTCATTTTCCTGCGTGTTGTGTATAATTAATATCTCCACTGTGCCAGAGGTTGTCAGGTTTTCAAATGGTTTCCCTGGAAATGTGCTACACCTCTTAATAGCTCTGCTAATGCTGTAGCTGTCATGTCTTGGACAGCTGCACTTTTACAAGACGAACTCGGCTGCGCCACAGGCTTCTCCGCGGACTCTCTGGCTGGATTCGGGGCGGTGCAGCCAGCTGGTGGGGTGTCTACACATATTATGAGCAATCTTTACCTTATAAACATGAGCGGAAAGTCAGTCCAACAATGTCCTAATTGTACTTTTATATATTTTATTATTTGAGACATTTTCTGTATTGAAAATTAAAGCCAGATGGCTTTTTTTTAGGTTTATTGAAGTAAAGAATTGCAACTTTCATGGATTTTTGAAATATTTTTTTCACAACAGTGTGTCCTGAACTCCACACCCTGTGAGCAATCACAAGATTAATCGGAGATGTCACAAGATAATCAGGTTAGGGGGTGAAAATAACTACTTTTTTAATGCTTGGAACATTTTGGTCATGTGCATTTTTTTAGGCTGACAGGAGTAAATTATTTTTTGGAAAATAATACTGCAGTTTTATAAGAACAACCTGTTGCATGACATAAATAAATGCATAAAGATGGCAGAAAATAGATTTTTTTAAATAAAATTGTCTATATAATAAATAAAAATAATAGTAAATGACTGATTCAGGCGTAGAGCTAATAAAAGTCGGCGTGCGTTCAAGATACATTCACAATGATAATGTTGTGCTCTCTTCCCATTTGTCTTCTCTTTACCATGTTTGACCTTTTCACCCTAAAATGCCTGAAACCTCAACAGCCCTCCATTGCAATGCGGAGAAAACAAAAGGTCCTCACAAGTCAGGATGGATAAGCAAAATTACCATGATGTGTGATATGAGTGGGGAAGTAGAAGTGCTGCTGTTCTCGTCCTTTTCAAACACTCTCTGTCTATTCTTCTCCTGAAAGCAGATATTGTCGACTGAGAGATCGCTATCACCGTTCACGCAGTGCGGCGCGAGTTCAGGGCAAACACTTTGTGTAATTGCTGCTTCCTAATTAAAATGACACGAGGCGTCTGAGGCCTCTGTGAGGACATCATGAGGACAGCGGGTGTGTGATCGGAGGACGGATCGTAACACTCACTGCACATTAAAGAGTAAAATATGAATCAATGTGAAAATAAAGCTAAGTTTGGGAGAAGGGCACAAACAGTTTACATCTCCATCTTGGAAACGCAGCATGACGATGGCCCCTCAGCCCCCATTTTCCACAAGCTTAGACCTGGTTGTTTGATGAGGGCTTATCCCTCAGCTGACATATTATCATTGGACAGGCCTCTGGCTGTGAAAAAAGAACGAGCTACGCAGAGGATTAGCCTCCACACTCGTGCTAATGCAGTCAAACTGTCAGAGAGATCAAAGCAACTCACCCCAGATTAGGACCAATTAAAGCAGGTGGCCCTGCACAAATTAATAGCTGGAGCGCTCACCCATGTGAGAGAGGGGAAAACGGTGAGCTTTCGTGCTTTGCTTCTGTCAGTCAGTTATGGGTTATGGCAGGCTGTCAGCAAACAAAATCAGTTGTTTCATGAAGGTTTTTTGATCCTTCGGTTCCACCCACAAGAAGTCAAACCGGCAGACGTGAGCGGCTATGTGCTGATGCAAGCATGACAGCTGTGTTTAACGGAGCAATTTAAAATAAGTGGCACTTGATTTGAAGGTCGCCTCATTATGAGACTCTGATCTCGTTTCTACTGGATGTGAAGCTGCAACATTTGTGAATTTAGACTAAGCCACAATGAGAACTTTATTAGGAGTTAGAGTGTCACATACAAAAAAAAGAATACGTTCATAACTTGCTTGACAACTCGGGTTCAAGCGATCACCAATGAAAAGTCTATGTAATGCTGCTACATCTGCCACTGAGCGGTGGGGAGACATCAGCAGAATCTTCAAGATTTTATGCCGTCGCCCTATTTTTTTTTTTAAAGTCGTCATGAATGTAGAGAGCGGACATCGATATAAAGTGCCAGTTGTTCCTAAACTCTTTAGATGATTTTGGGGACCCTCCTATCAGTCAATTATTGTGATGCTGCGTTCCTGCTACCCACCTGTCACAGGACTGTCTCCACATGACCTTAAAATGTTCCCAGTTGGCCACTGATTGATATCAAAAAATTGTCAGTTCGCCGAAAAATGTAACTTTTTTTCAAAACCTCCATGGCCACCAAGTATAAATGCAACCGTTGCGTCCCGATTACAAATGCTGCTGCACAGCCACCTGCAGAATTTGCTGAAAAACTTTCATTTAGGTGGCAGCGCAGTGGAATTTAGGGATATGAGATCGTTTTCTAATGCCTGGTTCACACCAGACGCGGAAACGCTGCGAAGCGGTGTGAACTGCTTAACCTCCAGTTCACACCAGACACGTATTTATCCGAGATGGTCGACAGGTGCTTCTGCTCATTAGTGGTTATTTAGAGCTTTTTTTGCCATCAGACACCCAAAACCACACACCCCCAACTCTGTAGTCGGCCCACAACCTTTATCTGTGTGTTTGTTATTTGTATGTTTATTTTCATCTCTACAGTCTGTTCAGATACAAAAATATGAACGCATTTGGCAATCGTGGTATTTTATTGTGAAAAATTATTTATATTTTAATATTTAACCAGATTTTCTTGTGTGTCTTAGTGTAACGTCTTTTCAGAATTGATGCAAATCACTTGCGGCTTAATAGACAAGATGCCAAAACGATCGATGCGAGGCTCAAGCCAGAACGCCAAATGGAAGCGGCCTCCATTCTCCACTGCTTCTCAGTGCTTCCACGTCTGGTGTGAACCCAGCATAAGTGTGCATTTTGGGCTTCTGCATTTCAGACTCTGGCATTCACACGTAGCAATGCACATTTTAAGACCGTTTTCGGGCTCTAAGTACAATACATGTGGCTATTAAACACCCGTTGAAAGCTAAACCAGGTCAAACCCTGACCAATCGGGAACTCGAATTTGGTAGTGATGTATGAATATTGTTCTTTTTATTCACGGAAGTGCCAACTCTTTGTGCCTAGACGAAATTATACAACACCAAGTCAGTCGTATATTGGAATAGAGATGAAAAAGAAAAACTCTGTAGCACAGGTTTGCAGCGCTTGGATATTTCCACCAAACCTCTTCCAACTGTAGGTGGTGAACATGCACTAGTAAACAGTAGAAAAATAAGAATATGAAGCCCCTCCCTGCTTGTCCAGTGTGAAGATTGTGGAATACGCATTTACCACGTTCAAGAACATGACTGACATGCCCTGTGTGAATGTAGCATAATTTCATTTATTTCATTTATGCTAATTATGCTTTCCTAATAGTTAACTAAAAAAAAAATCCAAATCCTTAAAGTCCCATATTTTTTCTGTTGTAAAATTGTTCCCAGTGATCTTTAAATTATGATTACAATTCCCCCTCGAGGAAAAGAGTTTGAGGTGTTTTTCAAGACTAATTTTCTGCAAAGCAGCAGAAGTTTGTTAGAAATTCACCTCTGAGTTGTGGGCAGAGATGTTGGCAGAAGTTAGCCTGGATAATTTCCCAGCATTCCTCTGTTTACACTCTCTCCTGCTAACTTATAGCACCTCATAAGCCCAAGCTAACATCAGCATAGCAAAAAAGCAGCAAGCATTACGGATCTATCCACCCGTACGGTTTTGAGTCAGATTCCAGCTCAGATGAGAAAACTAAGACGTACATTATAGAACCAAAGCTTTTTTGAATCACAGGTTTTTATCTGCTCCTGGTCCAACACAATCTGAATGAAAAAATACAGTTTTAATCTTAAATTATTTTAAATATATTCTCCATCCTGAGAAAAATGCTACAAAAACATGTTTAAAACACGATTTTCCTTGGAGTGGAGTCTTTAAAAGTTTGCCCTGCCAGTGGGAAATGGTTACTGAAGAATGTGAGGAGTTAATAGAGATTTTTTGGAACAGACGTGAACATCTGAGACACCTGAACCACAGCTGGTCAGATAGGCTCCAGGTCATCCGAGGGCCAGCGGAGGCCGGGCTGATCAAGGCCTCCGCTCTCGACAGGCGGATGAATGATGACCGCAGAGTAAATGCCAAAACTATAAATTTCATCCCACACCGAGCCAAAGCTCCTCCAGAGTTTATTTACATTTTGACATAGCATCTCCTCTCGAATGTCAATGTCAAAATATCTCAGGACAGGATAATTTATATATTCCAGTGCACACTGTGAAGAAAGTTTCTTCCACTCTGACGTGTCCGTTGTGCGCACCACTGCAGAGCAGACTGAAAGGATCTTTCATTAACTTGTCCCTTCTTGTTACCCCTTCTGCATTTTGTTTTTCGGTTGATCCAGCAGAACTGAGTGGGACCGTAAGGACTGTCAGAACAGCTTTCGATTATGAACGCAAACGAGACGATTTTACAGTTACGCAAACTTCAAAAAAGAAAAGAAGAAGAAGAAGCTGAGGTCAGACACATTTTAAACCAGTAAAATAAATAAATAAGCCCAGCACCCTGGTGGTAAACTTTCAATGGGCTGCATGGAGAGCTCTGTTTGATGTGGATGCCTGGAGTCAACTGTGTTTGGAAAGTCATGAGGTGGAGCTGCCAGGCTTTTAACTGCTCCAGAGAACACAACCCACCACAGAGCAGCACACAGGAGTCCCTCTGTCCTGAGGCTGGACACAAACGATCAACTGAGAGAATGAGAGTGCAAACCACAGTGGGATTTACTCCTGCACCGGTCTGCAGGCTTCTGAAACACCTTGAAGACATTTACAGACCTGTTCTGTGAGAGCGTTTCATTAAATCCAAACCGCAAAGATTAAAAAAAGAAGAAAAAAATAAATCAATATTCCATCTTTTATTTAAAATATTTGATTTCCTAACATTCATCAAAAGCCAGAAACAAGATCTGGCCAATAATAACAGAGTTTGCAAACATAATGAAACTCACATCTGCCACAGCAGGGAAAGATATATCCTAAATATATATTCATAGGAGATGGAAAAAAGTAATTGTTCCTGTTATGTGGCGTGGGACGCATCGGATATTTAATTTAGGAGAACAAATGTGCTTAAGTTGTTAGTGCAGGAAGGCTGTCTATCTCAGGAAGGCTGTTTTGGCATGTCGCATACCACTGCTGAGATCACAGAGGCCGACTCGGCTTGCAATTACCACCGAAGGACCTTGGATTCGGGCAGGCAGCCGTTATTCCTGCTCCTGGCCCTGAACACTCTGACATGTCGAAATTCCCACTGTCCTCGGTGCCACAGCTCCAGGCAAAACATGCATCAATGCAGCCAAACCGCACTTGTGGAGAAATTGACACCATCATTAATATAATTAGCTGCCTTCCAGTCAGCAGAATGACTTACTTTGTTCTGCGCTGTGTGGATATTTACAAAGGAGAGGTGATGAAAACATTTACCCGACTTAAAGTTAGGAGAATGGTTAAGCTGAGCACAGAAATGGGTTAATAACGTTGGCAGAATATCAATAGTTGCTTCAGTGTTTAAAGTATTGAAGCAAAAGTAAAAGATTTCTAGGCAAAAATTCTCTTAACTGTACTCGGAAATAAAAAATCTAAAAAAATATATCCTTTTTAGCCTAAATTACAGTTTACTTTAAGACAGCAAACTGTGTATGTCACATTTTATTGATGTAAATTCTTAAAATATATATTTTTATAAATTTCTGTTTACTTAAAATTTGATTATTTTATTACTTTTTAAAAGTTTGGTTTTGTGACCGACCTTAATTGTTTTTTTTTTATTTCTGACCAT
>NC_050530.1:11184976-11199740 GCF_002922805.2 Oryzias melastigma | reverse complement strand
AAGTAAAATTAAGAATACTGGCAAACTTTCTATACAAATTTTGTGGTATGTCTCAGCAACTATAAATGTTTCCATGGCACCCTTGTATTGCAGTAATGTTGCAGGCCTAAATATAAATGAAAACTTTTTTTCAAGTAAGAACAAGCTAACGTTTGGATGAAAGTATAGAAGTATTTCTAGTACTTATAGAAAGAAAATATTTTTAAGCCCACCTCCAATCATCTTTTGATGCATTTTAAATTAATTCCCAATGTTTTTTTTAATCAAGACTATATACCGTTATTAGCCAAAATAATTTTTTTTTTTTTTTTTAAACTGTCATTTTCTTGGACAAAGTTTGTGCAGCGCAACAGTTCATTGAGTTTGGTGTGGGACCATTGGCCTGCAAGTAAGCCTCCACTGATATCCCATCATCCCTTTGTTTACTCTCTCCCGCTAGCTTACAGACGCTCATGCTAACATTAGCAGGGCAACAAAAATGGCGAGCAATATCTGAGCTATCCAGCCGTACAGTCTTGATCCAGATGCCCGCTCGGGTGAGGAAAACGAAGACGTTATTGGATCTATTTGTATGCAGGTGGATGCTTCAGAATTGTAGCAAAAAAGGGAAACTTCACAACTGAGTTTTTCAAACGACATTTTTTAATCTGCTCCTAATTCATAATGATTTAGATATGAAATGCAGAAAGGCATTTTTAAGCCTAAATTATTAAAATTATAGGATTTGAAGTAGTTTCAGTCAACATTTAGCTATCTGTATTTAACTTTCTGATCATTTTTTCCTGACTTCATAGTACTCAAGTACTAAAAATAATGCAAAATATGAACCTTCCACTGCCGTGCTTCATATCTATAATACATAGTTTCAACTAACACACAATTTTCAATAAATATCGCATTTTTATTTTGTTTGTTGGTCCTAAAAACTTGTCCAGATACAATTGTGTACATTAAAGAATTACAATACTTATTTAAAAGTATCCCACAAATTTCCTCCTTGCCACTAATTAGTTGGAAAAGTAAATTTAGGGATTTTGCTTTTGCATTTGTATTTTTATCTCTGAAATGACATAGAAGTTTTTTTTTTTTTCCTGCAAAAGCTTTAGCATCTTTGCAAAGCAGTTTGAACCGTTTTGTATGAAAGGCGATATACAAGCAAAGCTGGATTCAAACTTAAAATGTCAGTTTTTTGCTAAGCTGAAGATGACGAAATGATTTTACTTTTAGACAATTGTTACAGTTTAAAAAAAACATGCAGCTAATAGATATGAGGAAAAAAAGACATGCACGACATAACTCATGGAAATGACACAATCCTTTTTTGTAGTAATTACAAGGGTTTTTTTTGCAAAAACTGCTTCTTTGTTCAACTCATTGACAATAAACTGATAAAACTGTCTGCTCTGCAACAGAAATGATGCAACAAAGTGCCTATAAATCCCCTAAAAGGAAACAGAATTCCAATGATGACATTCAGCGCCGTCTCCTACCACACCCACCCATCCTCCACCGCCACATTGCTGTGATCAGGTCATGTGAAGGGACGTTTCATCCCCACCTTAAGAACCCTAAAGCAGAGTATGATGCGTGGAGTAATTTGAGTGTAAGACGACACTTGAATTTCCTTAACCCTCTGATAGGATTAACGAAAAAAAAGGAATAAGAGTCTCCATCAGAGAAAGATGCTGGCAGAACCTTAAGCAGCGAATGAATTTAAGATTTAACAATTTAAACAACTTAGATGGTCTGAAGGGGATGAATAAATTTGAACTACAAGTTAAAAAAAAATTTTTAGAAATCCTTAAGAAGATAAAATAAAATGTCAATTGTAAAAAAATGTTGACATGTCAGAATGCGCCTGACATTCCATGAAGTGTGGCATAACCCGGTTTGTCACGCCTCCACATATCTGCATAGCGTGTCACGGTTGGCCCGAGCATCTGTGCGCAATCTGAAAAACTAGCATGACTCCCCTGCAGATGGTCACAGGATGTGACCACCTCATGTTGCCGGTTCCCATCCATCCACAACTAAATAGCTCCTTTGACACCCTGCACTTGCAGTTTGTCTGAGACGCTCACATGATCCCCACTATTTAAAAAAAATGTTTTTTGTTTTTGTCTTTAAATGTAAAAAGACAGAACATGTGCACAACACATCTCCAAGCAAACAGTCACGAGTTATTCCTCTTTATAATCATTCTTTGAAATCTTAATGTCCATCTGTCCTTCTTTATGCCCCCCCTCCCCTCCCCTCAACAGCAAAATCTGATTTATAACTACTGTCAAAGGCTGGTTTGACAGATAGATTAATCTTCCACTCAAGTTTACATCTTGGGCATCTGGACTGCTGATCTTGCTCTAACAAGCGCAGAGGTCTCGGCGGGCTGTCTTATAATGGTGATGTGTTCATGGCTTCAGATGAGCAGCTCTGTGACGGAGATCTATTTACGTGACGGCAGCACCCCCAGACCCAGAACGCCTTCCCGAGACCAGCACCAGCGTTCCAGGAAGTAGGCTAGCGGCCGCGTTCTTTACTTTGTCATGAATACAGTATTTCATAGTAACTGAATAAATAAAAAATAGGTTAAATCCTTTATAGGTTATAGAAGGTTACTTCTATTTTCCCAAGGAAAAACTAATATTACCAAAGTATTCATCTGTGATTTATTACTGAAAAATTATTACTAAATTATTTTAGTGATTAAGGTGATTTATTTATTCTTTTTTTTTTTTTTTTACAAAACAAATTCTCCAAAAATGTTCTTTCTTTTTGTGCTTGGAGTTCTTGGTAGGTAAGGTTTGAGTCATGAGATGTCGTTTAGATTCAGCTTGTATCACAACTGGGTTTAGTTTTAAAATATGCAATTCTCAGATCATAAATGTCCATTTTTACCAAAAAAAATATATATTTATTATTAACAAATAGAGCATAAATATCTCATACAACTTGTTTTAATCATTTTATCATCGACATGTACAATTTAGGATGTCTTTAGAATAACAAAGACTGTAAAATCCCCCAAATATTTCAAAATATTACCTTTATAGTGGCAGTTTAGTGAACAGATTTCTACGGACAGCTTTTATAACCACAATATAGTATCTTAGCAGGTTATTCATCAAGTAATCACGCTAAAACCATTTTAAAATACACAGTAATTTATTTCAGTTTTCCCCAGAAACAGTCAAACCAGTTCCTTAAGCAGATGTTTGTCCCAATGCAGTTATCCTCAGGCATCATTTGCAGCCCTCTTTGGTCCTATGAGTGACCCTGTGATGGGCTGATAACCTGTCTAGAGTAGCTCGACCTGCTTATCACCAGATGACAAGAGAGATAGGCTTCAGCCTTCATGACCCTGAACAGGGTGACTTGTTTGGAGAAGATGTAACTGACGTGCAGAAAGTTCCTTCCATCCTTGAAGCATTTTCAGCACCTGTTTTGGTATTTTAGACAAGCTGATTTTATTTGTATGGTGTCTCTGACCCACAAGAGGTTCAATGTGCAGAAAACAAACTAAATAAAAAAAAATACATCAATGGAACCAAGGAGACAGAAAAAAGGCAATGTTTTAGGTTTGGACCTCACGATGGATGAATTCATAGGATAACTGATTCAGTCTTTGTTCAGCATTGTAGTTAAAGGAACTTCAACTTGTTTGGTTTTGACTGGAGGTTCTAACAGCTTATTTCTTCCAGCAGATCTCAGAGTCCTCCTATACCAGCAATAGATCTGACGGGTATTTGAGATCCATCCGTTCAGGCCATCGCAGGGCAACACAAAGATAAAAGAAACCACAAACTCACATTTGAGGGGCAATTTAGAGTTAGGGTTAGGTTGCACCATTGTAGTACGACGACTAGACAAGCAACAACAATGGAGGTCATCCAGCAGAATTTAATGTCGTTTAAAAGAAGATTGTGGACGGAGAACACGACTGTAAAGAGGAAAACGGAATCACTAGCTTAGAGCGGTTTCGGTGCTTTCTGATGTCGTCATCACTTTCTGCCAATCAACGAGTGACAACAGCCGCTTCGCCCCAATCATACCACTCTATTCTTCTATGGACCTACAACCAGAAAAGGTACAGTTCAGTACTGTTTATGAGTCCATTTTACAATGGTAACCATCAAATAGCGGACCGCTCAGTGGAGACGAGGCTTAGCTAACCATGGTTTGGACTGTTGGAGGATGCATGACAACATGCAAACTCCACAAAGACTCAAAGGCCTTCTCACTGTGAGGTTAGAGTGCTAACCACTAGACAACAGGGGACCCTACGCTGGTAAGTTTTTTTAAAACAAATGTATATTTTAGTGGTAAGAGTCCAACACTGTTGCTTTCAAACTGCAAACTAAGGTTTTTAAACCAGGTAAAAAAGACCAATGAAGTTGTAGAGACAACCTTAAATCATGGTTCTTGATTTGTCAGGGGGGTTAGTGATAACAGTGGAACACTTGCATGTACATCCATGTTAAGGTTCTTTAACATTCTGTGAAGGACCACAGGAGAGTTTCTTCTAGTCATAATCTGTCTTTCACTCTTTGTTTTGGTGTAACTACCTAATAATGACTGTTCGTGGTAGTTTCAGGTTTGTAGCACATGATTAGCAAATAACAGCAAATTCTTTGGCTATTTGAGCTACTGAAACACAAATGACAAGAAGCTTAGACAACATTTTTAACAGCAGAAAGACACGACCATCAGGATTCACTTACAACTCTGAAAAATGTCACTGGCAACCCTCAGCACCTACCTCACCATTTTTTCTTCTTTTTACCAAATCACATGAATCCCAATCTCCACCCTCCACTGCCTCTTCAACAAAAGACACTTTGAGGTCCAGATCAGGAGCGGAGCCACCTGAGACAAAGACGGCTTTAACTCCAGCTCTCACTGAAATGTCCAAACCATGAATAACTGACAAAGTTTGTAATTTTTTAACCTAATTTTTTATTATTATAATGATTATTTCCCCCTCCTCATCACATTTAGTAACGGCCTTCATTGATGATGATGTGCCCTGAGCTTTAAGCTTCACCTTTTTATATTCATCGCCCCGAGAGCCCTCCGTGGGGGCTTAAAACTTCAAACAGTTCCTCATGAAAAAGTCAGAAGGTGTCAGACATGTGTTCCCCCTCTTTGCCCCCTACCCTGCTGTCTTGCCAACACCAAAGGCCTGCATTGATTTTCTGTGAAGCCGGGCCGGCTCCACCCCCATCAGGGATCACCTGGCTTACCAGAGCCTGCGCCTCTAACACAGCGCCTGCAATTAAAGAGAAAATATTGAAACAAATTTTTTTAGTCAATTTAACAAATATTTTTACATAGAACCACAAAAGTTTGGTTTGTATGATGAAATTTAAAAAAAAGTTGAACTGTCACGGTTAATTTCTTTTTAACTCCACACGGATAATTCCTGCATATGAGTTAATAAAGTGAGGTTTATGGATGATCCTGGACAGACCGCACTAAGTTAAAGAAATGTCCTGCAACTCTGAAGGATTTAAAACTGTTCCAGCTGTAAATAAAAAAAAGAATGCAGCAGGAAAGGTCATACAAGAGCCAGCAGAGATAAAAGTCTGAGGTGGCTTTCCTGGACAATGATCCACTGACGATCCTCTTTAAATGAAACATTCCTTCCTGTTTGTCACACAAACAGACAGTGTCCAGGTGCTTTTAGCAGAAACTTTTCTTAAAAGTAATTTTGTTTATCTCATCCCAAACCTAACAATAAAAATCAAGCTAAATATTTTAACGTTTAATAATTATTTGGATGACACCATTTTTTTTTTTGTATTAGATTGATGTAGAGAACTAACTAAGCAGAAATATTAATTAATGTTTAAACACGTAAATCAAAGTTACTGTGAACATGAAAAAATTCTTCAACATAATTTTATGTTGCAAAAAGTTCAAAATTTGCTGAAACTAAGCAACAAAAAAGGGGAATATCATCAACATATCTGCTTATTTTATATTTATTGATTTATAAACTAAAAATAGAATATTATAAGTTCTGTTGGGACGGCAAAAACATCTTTATGGGGTTTGTTCTTGAACTGTTTTTGGACAACAAAACATCAGCATCTTCATTTATATATTACATGTTCTTGTTTGAATGCACAAAAAAACTGTTTCTATAGAAAAACTGTGAAAAAAAACAGCAAGTATGTTTTTTAGTCTTAATGAGAACAAAAACCTCCTTATTTCTTCTATTTCGCTTAAAACTTTGAGATTCACGCCACTTTTTGTTGTCTTGGGTGAAATACACATCAGATAGTTTGATTTTTCTTTGCGGTTTAGCACTTTTCTTACATGAGGTTCAGACCGCGTGTGGAAGTGCTGCGAAGCGGCGTAGAACGGAGGCCGCTTCCATTCGCCGACCTGGTCAACCATGTCGTTCACACAGAGATGAAGCGCAGAGAATCTCCGCGGCCGGCTCGCACCGTGTAGCGATCGTTTCGGCATCCCGTCTATTTTTTGTGCGAGTGATCCGTGTCAATTCTAGCAGGAAGTTACACCGAAACAAACGAGAAAATTGGGTCAATTTTGAAATTGTAACCAATTTTTCCCGATAAAATACTGCAATTGACAAGTGCGATGATATTTTTGTAACTTAGTTAGGCCAATACCACACACACGGTGTGAAACAGACGTTTGGATTTGGAGGTCCGATGGCAGTCGTACTACTGCTACCTGTGTGGGAATCGAACCTGCAATGTTCTGATCAGGGGTCGACCGCCCTACCGCTACTCCACAGCCCACCCCACCTATTCTTTGTCATCCCACCTATTAACGTCATCAACAGAGAATTAGAGAAAAAGTGGATAAACCTTATTATCCTTTACTAATGATGAAATCGGAAATGTAATAAAGATATTCTCAACAAGAAAACAATTACCAAATGATATTTACAATTAATTATGTAGCAGAATCACATAGTTTTTTTCCCCTTTTAGAACTGGTTAAATTCTATTGATTCACAAGTGAACTCTAAACCCAGCACATGCCTGGTTAAACACACTCTATTCCCATTTTTTACCTTTTTGACCTACTTTTCCCCACATCAAAAGTGTGTTCAAAAAGCTTCATGTTAGACAGACGGAGACAAACGGACTGTTTGCAGTTCTACTTTCCCCAATGACATGCACACTTTGTTTATCTTATGCACGTGCTTCCTCTGTTGTTCAACTGTCAGAACTCACAGGAGCCGCAATAAAAACAGAAAACTAACATAGGGCGACTGAATGAAGCAGATGTAACTAAACTCCCTTCCTATAACATCTAAGTGACAAAAGGTGTTTTTCTGACACTTAAAAGTCTTAAGTTTGTCTTGTTTTGGAGGTTATTGATCTTTATGATTGTCATCTGCATCATTTTTTCCACCTGTGTGCATTTCCTGTTAGTCCTAGTGACCAGAAAAAAAACAGATTTTTAAATCAATTTGGCTTTCTTTCCATTTTTATTTGCACTGAACATTTTCAACATTCATTTTTCTTTTGGACTATATTAAATAAAATGAAAAATCCGGACAATAAACAATAAGGCGCGTCATTTTTACAGAAAACCTTCAACAAATGCATTAATCTGTATTTAAAATGATTTATTCTAATATCAAAATCACTAACAGTAATGCGTTCGTGAGAAACTCACACAGCGTTGTGCTAAAAGGACGCCACCCATCCCATAAACATGTTAACAAAAAAAAATCAGTTAAATATTAAATCCTAATGGAAACATTAACAGTGTGTTGAAGTGCTAAAGCAGCCGTTTATGGACAAAAATGACTCACTAATAAAAGAGCTTAATGCAGGTGATTTCACACGCTAAATGTTAAGAATGGATGACGGTTAATGGATTTGACAGACTTTTACTTCGCCGCCATAGACACCAGACGCGCTTTTTTTTTTTTTTTTTTTTTTTTTTAAATGACATAATAAAAAGCACCAATTAGGAAGAATCGAAGCGAACCCAAGCAGGCCGGGAAATGAGCAGCGAGGAATGTGTTTTGGAACCGACTTAAAAGAGCTTGGCGTCGACATGTGAGACACAACTTCCTTGGCTACTTCAAGCCCTGGCCTGATGTCAGCCTCTCTTTCTAATGGACAGCCACAAAGCTGACAGGCCGTAAATCAGAGGAAGTATAGAAAGCCATTAGTCCAGGGATACACAATAAAAAGCGGTAATGGTCTCATAAAGCCTGCAACACCACAGCAGACATTCTGATTCTGTCTATTAAGGGCTGCACAGAGCCTCGGATGAGTGAAAATATAGAAGCCATTTTTCTTTTGTGCATTGTTGCCTGGGGTCCTGTGCTGATGATCAATGTACAATAAGATGCACTGCCCTGAGAGCTATTTATTTACGCCGCACTCCACCTGACTGAATATTAGAGAAGAACGTTGTGATTATGAAGTGCTCCTATTGAGCTCCATGTTACAGAGGCTTTATTGATTTACTGGGAGCTGGTTGTGGATGCTTTGTGAGCCATGGGTGCTGGTTATTGTAAGAACAATAGATTGCACGACTTGTTATGATGGATACAAACAAATATATTTTCTTTTGCAGTTAGCTGCTCTTATGGATTGTTTGGCGTCTTTCTGCTCACATGTGCTGTTTTTTTCTGGATAAATTCAACTTTACCTTATATAACACAAGAAAGTTTGTGTTAAAGTGTGTGTGAATCAGCTTTTGTCCATGACTGTGCATGCACATTTAAAATATGGGAAATGGATGTACTTCCAATGTAAATACATACATCTTTGGAATCAAATGATTATTGGAAAGTTTGTCTGCTTAAAAAAAATCCAATCTGAATGAATATTTAGTAGAACCACAATGAGCAAAAAGGAAAATAGACTTTAAAAGGTCATTTTCCCTGTGATTAAATTGTGTTTTATTCAACTAACAATGCTCAGTTCAAGCTCATGTTACAACAGTTTAAAAACAAATCTGCACTTGCACTGAACTGCTGCACTTTCACTTTTTCTCTTCCTGACATTGTTCTATCGGCGATGATTACAAGTCATTTTCCTGCAGCAAATTTCAACTCACTTTCAGCTGTCATATACACATTCCAAATAATCATCCAAATTATATTTTCCTGGGATTTTTCTGAATACTCATGCAAATGACAGCATAATTTTCAAGTCGCTAACCATTAGAGTATCAAATGTGATTGAACAAAACTCCTAAGATAACTATTTTTTATCAAAAATAAATACCTTTCACATTATTAGAGTTCTACATCATTTGATAGATTCTAATGAACTAAAAATGTGTCAATTTGCTGCATTAGAAGGTAATATTACTCAGTCAAAATGCTTGTTAGAATAACCATTCCTACTCTGGTGTCTCTTTTTAATATGTTCTTGCTAAAACTAATGGGGTTTTTTTGGTGCGACACTATATTTTCTTTATCGCTAGTTACTCGTGTTATAAACCAGCCAATCAGATGCTTCAATGAGAGAACGTGGAGGCCGCTGGCCCCACCTCAAACGTTCCAAGCGTTTGATTGACAGATTCTCGGACCAATCACTTCTTGCTAACGTCCTTTGGTCCCAAAATGTTGGAATTCAGCAATATCTGAACCTTGGAAAAATGGCGACTGAATTGACTTGATTTCGTTGGAACCCGAGGTAATAGCTTTGTTTGTCCATCTCTATTCGTGTCAATGGGTTTAGGTCTATGGTGTTATATTTCCACGAAAACTCTCCACTCGTGGTACAAAGTACCAAAAACATTCCAATAATTGTTATTGTTTATGTTTTATGTTTGTATTGAAGTGCATTCATTTCACACATTTATAATGTATATGCATAGTTATTTTATAAGAGTTCCTCTTTTTCCTCTCTCAATGGGCGACCGTGGCGCAGTGGAAGGGCGGTCGACTCTTCAGCGGAAGATTGCGGGTTTGATTCCCGCCTTGCATGTATTAAAGTGTCCTTGGGCAAGACACTGAACCCCAAGTTGCCTCTGGTGGAAGATCGGCGCCAGTGTTCGGCAGGAGCCACCATCAATGTGTGAATGGGTCTGAGACTGTGAAGCGCTTTGGGCCTTTGAAGGAAGGTAGAAACCGCTGTACAAGTTTACGCCATTTTTGTGTTTTCCTCTCCCCGTGATCGAACACTTTTCTCAGAAAATGCGTGTTTGCTTCACTTTTGACTTTTTTTTAAAATGGGAACATCAAAAATGATTCCTTTTACTACAGTAGTTTAGAAATCGATTCATAAAGCAGTAATTTTCCCCCTTTTCCTTTTTAGTTTTAATTTGAAGAACAAAGGATATGCAGACGTTGAGTTTCATACTGGCGAGCAGGAGAAGCTCCATGAGCGCAGAGGAGTAGAAGAACAGGCGCTCCTTGCATGCATGGAGCTTGATCCATACTCATGAGGGGACTTCTGGCAGCAATTGAATGCTATAGATGTCAGAGGACGATGGGGGCCACGAGCTGACCTAAATTTCCTCAAATAAAATGAATTCAATATCGTCTTGCCAATATTTTAAAACCATACAAGTATCTCCAAATGAAATTTCACGATATATTGCAGAATTTATTTTTTTTCCTTTACCCCTAGTATATATTGCTGAAAAGTGTGCTGGGAGGTCATTTTAATGAAATTATTTGGAATAGATCCACAGACATGAAGCTCTGAACTCATTTATACTATATAGTTTTTATCCAAAAATAAAAATTTGACACATGTTTACAGCTGAGACTAACTTTTTTTGTTGACTGTTTTGTAGTAAAAGGTCATAGGGTTGTGGTTTGTATCATTTTTTCAGCTTCCGACATAATAAATTTAATTTTACTCAAATGATTCCTCTTGAAATGACGCCAGTAACTCAACAACCAGATGCCAGATTTCGAAATAATTTCCTCAAATCAACCCAAATCTCTTTCCGCTCTAAAAATAAGAAGCTCCACAGAGTGACATTCCAACAGGCTGTTCCAAAACTTCCAGCTAGACTGAACCCGCCTGAAGACGATGACAAGCTCCTCTCTGTCTGATGTCACTTCCCATTTGCAGGCCGACTGCTATCTGCTACCGGCTTCTGCCAATAATAGCTCATCAAAACAACACAACCCTTCTTGGCACCAAAATAAAGGCTGCGGTCCATGTCTGTGCCACTCAGTTGTCAATTAAGACTCCTCTCCACACTGACACTTGTGACTTAAAAGAAACAGTGGAGAATGTGATGAATCTGAGCCGACAGTTGAGAAGGCAGTACGCTGTGTTGCAGTACCATAATGTGCTCAAGATATGGATAACAACTGACACCTCTGGCAGGTCTTATGAAGTTTGATTTCATTTGTCAGGCCTCTTCTATTTTGTCTTTTCAGCTCACTTGCTCTCCCGCTTTTCAATCATCGTGGTAATAGCTCATTGTGATGGCCTGAAGACACTCGCACTCTCTTTCATTTAAAATGCAAGGACATAAATAAAGCAGGTGCTGCTGTGGGCAACATATCAAGATGGCATTTGCCGTATCCCAGGGTGTTCTGATATAAAATTCATAGCATATTTAAAAAAAACACACAATATTTTGCTTCAGACAGACCACAAACGTCTGAGAAATAATCATCGGCTTCAGTATTTGATCTCAGTCAAATGGAGCAGTAAGTGTCCAAGCTTGTCTCTGCGAATGCCTTTCATGCTCGTCTCCAGCCAGCTGCGTGACGCTAATTCCTGACTGAAGCGCTCCTCCCGCGCATCCTTAATCCTCCCTGTGAAATGTGACAAGATCATTCTTTAGGCCCACTTTAATCTGAATAATCTGCCCATCACAGACGTTCATCCCGACCCGCACTGCGCCTCCAGCATCAAAACACGCTACCTGTACATTTCCCCCCACCGACTTAGGCTGCAGAAATTAAATCTAGGCAACTAAATAAGACGGATCTTCTGCTGAATGTTTGCTAAATAACAATGTGAGGTTATAAGAAAATATATCTAATTTAATTGTTAAGTGTCAGTTGAAAGACATGTCGTTGAACATGTGATCAGTTTCACTTTTCCGACTGAAAAAGACCAAAAAAAAAATACGTTTTTGACATTTAATGAGTCAAATCAACTCAACAGTCAAACTTTGACACCTAAAACATGGAAATGCCAGTTGCCATAAACCTCATAGACTCCATTGGGACTAACATGAGCTTGGTGAAGTTTCCACAAAGTTCCTAACCAGTAATGCGGCAGCTGTCGGATCAAATTGAGCGACTGGTTCCAGTGCTAACAGGGAGGCTACATGAAGTTAACTCCTCTCTACAGCATGACTACAACTTGCCAGGATCTTCACCCACCTGATGGCAAGTAGAGGACAGCACATCATCTCCACAGGCTTTACGTTCTACTCCTGACCAGCTTTAACTAATTGAGGAGACAAAGTGAATAAGACCCTTCAACGCTGCGATCTTGGCTGCACCTCAACTTTTCTAACTCTCGCCGTCATGCTGAGCTCCTGCCGTCTGACTTCCGGCAAGATAATGTAACTTCTCCACGTCGGCTTGATCTCCTGCAAAAGGAGTCAGGTCTATTTGACACAGATGGGGAAGGCAGGGGGGAGAAAAAATACCTTGGGTACAGTCAAGGAGAGCTAGTATGACTTCTTAGTATCTGAAATGTCCTGTCACGAACACGTAATATCTGTAATACTTCTTGACACATTCGCCTATAACCTCTTATTCTTTGCCAGCTTCTGTGGGGCCGCTCTCCTCTCTCCAGGCAAAGAAGAAAAGCAGTCTATTTTCTTGTCATATTTGGCTGAAAGGGGACTATCAAGTCGGAGTCTAATTTCCTCCACTTTAAAGACAGTCCACATGCAAGGTGCATTACCATGCTATCAAGGTGATGGGAGCAATTTCAAACTGTCAGTCAGTCATGGAAATATCCGAAGGACTTAATGTCTAGTCCGGCTGTCAAAGGCGCCTGTGAAGTCGCGGTGAGCTTAAGCTGACTTCAATTCTCCAACTTACTTTCCGGGTATTGCTCTGTTTTACAGTCTATGGATACATGCAGCTCTGCACATATATAAATGAAAAAAAGTTTAGCTGTGGAAGACAGAATATAAAAAGTAGAGTTTACATTCGCAGAAATTAGTTTAACTCTCAAGCTATGTTCCTCCTCAAGCAATCGCTTCTAATGAAAAGTCTTTGTAAATTAATGAAAACACACAATTTGGACTCGTGTTCATGCGTAGCAACGTAAGATTTTAGGACTTTTTTGGCCTCTATGGACATTGAACTTGTGTTGCAAGTTAAAACGAACTTTGACCAATCAGGGATGGTGTCCCCTTTAATTCACAGAAGTTTCAACCATGGAGGAGAAATTAATAATTGTGGTCTGACTCCTAGTTGCTTCCCTATCCCTACATTTATCCCTCCAAGTGGAAAGATGGACAAACAGGCTATGTCCAAATTCCCACCCTAATCCCTAACTAATACATAAAAACTATATAGTGTACTAGATTTTAAAAGGAATTCAGACCCCAAACTCACTACTTTTTCTTTCTGGATATATGACGTCATCGATTTTACAAAGTGAAAATCTAATCAATAAGAACATTTTACGATGTCTATTTTTAAATTCACTGAGTTTTGAAGAAGAAAATGTAGATGGCTTATCAAAAAAATACATTTAAACACATTTTTTGTGCAAAAATTGTTCAGTGCATTATGGTCTTTATTTGGAAATGTGGTGAGAATTGATGCAAACTGGTTTTACGCAAGGACTTCTGGGTAATTTCTAGGGTACTCGATTTTGGAATTGTAGAGTTGGACAGCGTTAGAAAATGGTGAATGCACTTTATAGTGCACTATAGGGAAGGAATTCTGACAACATGCATCTTTAAATCTGGACGTTACGACAGCTTGATGATGTCATCAAAAGTCGCCGGTCAACTCTGTAGCTGACAGCACTCGGATAATACATACCATTAGTTTTATAACTTTAAAAAGTCATGCAAAAACTACTCTATGCATCACATTGATTAATAAAATAGTTACATTTAGGAATCGGACATGCGCTTGTAAACAGTAGAAAATGAAACACAAATAGAAGTCCCTCCCTACTAGTCCAGTGTGAACACCATAAGCTAAATATCTGAACAAGCGTCTCACGCCCGGTGTGTCCATACTTTTTAGCTTCTGTGTACAACTCCATCTTCTACCACTCTTTATTTTGAGGCAGTATTTAGTTAAAGCCGTTCCTTTCCAGATAGACACACCAACTGTGGGTGACACACCAGGCATGTACTTAACCATTATTACTGTGACAGATCTTGCTGCAAAGCAAATCAATTAAACAAGAGCAATCTCCATAGTCTGGATAACAACCTTTTAAGACTGTTTTCATGTGACAAAGAGATCATGAACCAGACTTCTGCACCAGGACCTGACAGGTCAAGAAAGCCTCACGAAACAATAGCACCTTCTAACCATAATCTCGCCTTTTTACCTGTCAGATCCAGTCTGCCTGTCGGGCTCCTGACACGGCCGTGCCTTGCATCAGCTGCCACGGGGTACATTTTAATGTCACATTGCGAGAATTTCTTATTCCATTTGAGTGACATTTTAATGCTGCATTTACAGGCTGTTTCATTTTGGGGGTGAGCTACGTGAACAGGTTTTACAATATTTTTTTACTGTCCTGATAGTCTCAGTTATAGGTCATCTTATTTTGAGATACATACATATATATATTATGAATTAGGAAACGTAAACTAGTGTGATTTAAACTGGTAATGTTTATCTGCACTGTTG
>NC_050530.1:11160648-11184845 GCF_002922805.2 Oryzias melastigma | reverse complement strand
TAAATGTTTTCTTGGTTTTATTATTAGTATTATTTTGGTGCAGTTTTGTTCCTACCTGAGACAAAAAGTAGCATTCAACATAAATTTTAGACTAAGATTTTTAACAAAAATTAATGTCAGGAAACAAAAATGTTGATTTATTGACTTAAAATTTTAGTTATTTGCTTCTTTATCTCTTTAAAATCTTAAAAGTCATTGCAGTATAATTCTATTAAATGAATAACTTGATACCCTGGCCTGTTTGTAGAAATGTATAAATGCACCAACAGGCTGATTCCTGTTATATTCGTATTTTCTAGGTAAAACTAATGAATTTCTGCATAGTAAGTAAAAAAAAGAAAAGTGTCAGTCGTTTAGAGATAAAGCTGGGAATTTTGGTGCTGCTGCTGCATCCATCCATCACGTCCACAATAAAGGAGTTTCTGCCTGACGGTCGAAATTTATGGTCGCCCTTCTCTGCCCTCATAACTCACGGAGCTGTGACAGAGGCTGACAGCTGCCGCCGAAAACGACACCTTTGTTATCAATCACCAAAAAAAAAAAAAACACTTGCATATGTTTAACTTTCGCCAGATCAGCAAGCCGTTTATGAGTTACTGAGTAATGGGACTGGAGGGGGTCCTTTGATGGGATGAGCTTGATTAATAACGCCCACGGAGGGGTTTACGCACTTAGATGGATGGAGGAGAAGGATTTACTTTATTAGATTTTTTACATTTATTTTATTTAAGCAATTTTTTAAATGTACATTGTGAATGTCAAATCTGGAAAGTCGATAAAACCAGTCCAGTTTGTGATGGATGCGTGAGGGAAGGGAAACATCAGTTCTTCTTCCGTGTGTTGAAGGAACCTGAATCTGACGGAGAAAGGAATCCAGAGACAGCTGACAGACAGCCTGTCAGCTGTCAGTTCCAGGCCTGCACTCCAACTCGAATTCAGAAGAGAAACTAGGAGGAAAATGTGTGGTGCACGTTTTGTATTTCTAATTTCAGCAAGGACTAAGCATGAAGTGCAGCCTCGTCCTGTTACAGCACCAAAAACTTGGACAAATTACGCAATGATGGAAACATGGAGAGGACACGTTCAACTTGTCCACAAAGTTATCCGATCTGGTGCAAATGTGTCTATAAAACTGTAATAAATCGTTCGCACGATTAGGTGATGTGTAACTGTCATTGAGCTCCCCAAACCCACACACGCATGGGCAGAGGCGCAGCGCGCGCGTCCCTGTGCCAATTACGCAAAGACGCACAAACATCTCAGAATTAACGGCGCTCATCGTGGCTGAAAAATGAAGCCGACAGCAGTGTGGAGAGAAAACGTTACATTACTTTGACACTTCATTACGTCAGGATCTCCTCTTTGATTGGGAGGCTGCAGCGGCAGCAGCAACCTGCAGTTTGACTCTGATTCCGCTTGAGAGAAGGAACTGGAGGAGGCGGGGTGATCCCTCCTGCCCGACTCGAGACCCACGTAAACCGAGTTCTCTTTCGGACCAGCAGCCACACTGATAGCGCGACGCCGCGGACGGAGCAGCGCAGACGCAGAGCGCACGGATTCTGCTCACACTCCCCGCGTCTGCTTTGAGGATACTACTGCGTCTTTTTGTTTTCCTTTGGAAAAGCTTTAACTAGTCAGACGCTCCGACTGTTGGCTTCGAGCATCTCACTCATGTCTTTTTCAACAATTTGCACGAGACTTGGGTCATGATCACATCGCCCACGGTCTCTTTTCTGAGAAATAGCACAAATCCAGCGTGGGAGAGCGGCTCCTCGGGGGAGAAGGGAGAACGAAAGGTCCGCCAAGTGTTCGGTCTCAACTCGGTCTCTCCTGCAGACCCTTCTCGCCAAGCCAGTCGTCTCCCCATAAAGGTTTTGAAAATGCTGACAGCGCGGGCAGGACACATTTTACACCCGGAGTACCTTCAGCCTTTACCGTCTACTCCCATCAGTCCCATCGAGGTAAGAACGTGGTTTTGGTGAAACGTTTACGCACGACTGTCCTGCCAAATCCACGGACACTAGAGCTCGCGGGGGGTTGAAAAGTGACATTATTTGATAGTATGTCTTTCAAATGTTAATTTAGGGTTTGTAAATTTGTACTTGTGAAAAATCGTTTTCCAATTCACCTCCATATAAGTTTGTGCGCAGTGCGTATAATACGCGCAACAAACGCATGCAATAATATGGAAAACTTAAAAAAAAACCGCGTATTTCTGGATTCTTGTGTTTATTTACTTTTATTTATTGTCTTTTTTCTACTCTCAGTTGGATGCCAAGAAAAGCCCGCTGGCCCTTTTGGCCCAAACGTGCTCGCAGATCGGCAAACCGGACCCGCCGTCGTCCTCCAAGCTGTCCTCTGTCGCCTCCAATGGATCTAGTGAGAAGGAGAGCAAATCTGGACCGCTGAAAATGAGCGACATCGGAGCCGACGACAAATCTAGCTTCAAACCTTATTCCAAATCATCAGAAAAGAAAGACTCGAGCAGCGGCGGCAGCCTCAGTGGGGATAAAACTAGTTTCCGAGTGCCTAGCGCCACCTGCCAGCCGTTCACCCCCAGGACAGGCAGCCCCAGCTCCTGCACCTCCGTTTCTCCCCTGCCGTCTGAGGGCAAAGCGGGGGATAAGGAGGAAAAGAAGGAGTCTGACAGCAATAAAAGCAGCACAACAGAAAATAGTGGTAGCCAAAGGATAAACGGAATTACCTCTGAAGGCAGCCAACACCAAGAAAACACATCTGGATCCAAAAGCGGTACATCAGACTCTACATCCGTGACCTCCTCCTCCTCTGTTCTCGGTTCTGGACTGGTGGCCCCCGTTTCCCCCTATAAGCCCGGTCATACCGTTTTCCCCTTGCCATCTGCTGGTATTTCCTATCCTGGGAGTCTAGCAGGTGCGTACGCGGGTTACCCGCAGCCCTTTCTCCCTCACGGAATGACCCTTGACCCCACCAAATCCAGCAGCCAGCTTTTGAGCGCACAGTTTGCGGCTGCCAGCTCACTGGGATGCAGCAAAGCCGGAAGCAGCCCTCTGGCTGGAGCCTCCCCGCCGTCTCTGATGTCTGCGAGTCTGTGTCGAGACCCCTACTGCCTCAGCTACCACTGCACAAGCCATCTGTCCGGCGCGTCCAGCGCCAACTGCGCGCACGACTCCGCGGCTGCGGCCGCGGCGGCCAGCGCGCTCAAGTCCGGATACCCGCTCATGTACCCCACGCACGCGCTGCACGGCATGCACTCGTCCACCCCGTCTTTCAGCGGACACCCTTTGTATCCATATGGCTTTATGTTGCCCAATGACCCCCTCCCGCACGTGTGCAACTGGGTGTCTGCAAACGGACCCTGCGACAAGCGCTTTTCCTCCTCGGAGGAGCTCCTCAGCCACCTGCGGACTCACACGGCCTTCGCCGGCACAGACAAGCTGATCTCCGGGTATCCGGGCTCGGCGTCTCTCGCTAACGCGGCCGCCGCCATGGCGTGTCACATGCACATCCCGCCTAACGGCAGCCCCGGGAGCGCGCTGGCCCTCCGGGGCCCTCATCACCCCCTCGGACTCAGCGGCCGCTACCACCCGTACTCAAAGAGCCCCCTGCCCACCCCGGGGGCCCCAGTGCCGGTGCCGGCCGCCACCGGGCCATATTACTCCCCGTACGCCTTTTATGGACAGAGACTCACAACTGCGTCGGCCTTAGGATACCAATAGAGAGAGAATTACAGGTTTATCGAGGAGATTTAGGCCCAGTGAGTTTTATATTGTATTTCATGCAGGGACTGGATCCACATGGGGATCTCTGTATTTATTTGCGATAGCTTCAAGCGTGACTAAAATAATAAAAAAGAAAAGTCTAATACATACATTTCAAAAGCCTGTTTATTTTTGAAGGGATGTTTACTGTTCAAATTTGGAGTTTAGCTTGTGCAACTTTTATAAATCATTTTCCATTTTTTTAAACTTAATTGTTGGTTAAAATACATTAATTAACATTACTTTTAACAAATAAGCTAATTTACAATTATTTATGCACAAGGGTTTCTTTCATTTTAAACTGTAGGCACAAAAACCTTTAATTTTCTACAAAAATACATAATTTTTCTGGCTAAAAATGATGATTATAATGTGATCTTTGTTTCCCTGCCTAATATAGAACTTTTTTCAAGCACAAAATGTACTAAAAGCTGCAAGAAATCCTTCAAAGGATCAGCCCATATCTCATAAATATAACTGTTTGTGAATAAATAACAGAGCAAGACTTAAAAACATGCCTAATAGTTAAATCAATCTGTTTAAGCAAATGAGATAAATCACAGCGACAGTGTTCTCACCCATCCTCGGTAAATCAGAGCGTTTCTCGGCAATAAAACAACCACAAACATCATAATCATTCAGTCCACCCATTTTTCATGCAGATGAGGCCCAAACTCATGGGATGAAGGGGGGAATTAAGCAACAATTCAGCAGTGCAGTCAGTCAGCCATGGAGCCAGCGAGAGCATCATTCTTATTTATGAACATTAATGTGATGGGAACAAACATCTTGGATGTGGAACCAATGTGAGGCTTCATTTCTACGTAAAGAAATCAGTAGATCATTCCTACAGAGCCACTTTTAATTTACCTGCAGGTTAAATGATACATTTTTAACTCTGTTGCAATTAAACATTATTTATTCGGGATAATTAAAATTTTAAAATGAGATTATAAAGTATATGTTTGAGCTTAAGGAGCTGTTACTTAAATAATACAAACTTCATTGTAAAAGTTTAAAAAAGTTAAGAAAAAATTAATATTAATAATATATAAACACACAAACTCAACTATTCCAATAGTTCTCTTACGATCAAGTTTTAAAAGATCTAATAGGAACATAAAACACAAGTTTTTAAGTTCAAGTGTGTTATTTCAACAATAAAAATGGATGAAAGTTGCAAATATTTTGTTAAGCTTCTCAGTTTTTGTTAAAAACTTTATTAGCAACTTAATGACAACTTTATGAGCAAAATAGCAAAGTTGAATCTGAAGTTGTGTGTTTTGCCAAAACTGGTTTTTAATGCTTTTTATGATGAGTTAAAGCAACAGTTCTAACAGAAAAAGCTGAGATTTAATCAGTTTTTTTACTTTTTAGTTCAAACATGACATTTGAGGAAAGTTCTCTTTCCAATAAAAATGAGAATTTTGTTTGGAAACAGGTTTAATGACAGTTTCCTTCCTTCATCAGGTGTTTTCTGCATTCAGATCTGTTTCAACTCGTATCTCCTCTACTGTTCGGGTCATCCATTTCCACTTGTTTGAATGTCTTTTCCTGAGACTGTCCAGCTGTGTGTTGAATCCCAGAGACGGCCCCACCTGCTCTGCTTTGAACTGAGCTCACACATGAGCCGAACCAGATCGGCCTGCTGTAGACACATGTTTGTGTTAAAAAGAAAAAAGAACGGGCCACTTCTGCACAGCTGCACGCCATGTGCCGCCGCGCCGTCCGGGGCCCGTTCTGGTTGAAGGCCGCGGACATCAGCGCTGGACTCGCGTTCCTCCACGAAGCGCCCACAGCCATGTGCGAAAGCGCAGCTTTCCATATGCAAGGAACACATCCATCAAGCAACTTTCAAACACATGTCACGAATGTTACAGTCACATAATGGATTTAACACCCTTTTGTCAGCCATATTAATGATCCAATCAAGGGATTTCCCATAGTAACACAAACATTAGACGCTTTGACTAAACCATCCGCCGTGATTAGGTTCTTTAGAAAAGCAAGCAGCTTTCTGCTTAAGGACACAAAGGAAAAACTGATGACATTTCGCATGTTCAGTCAGCTGAAAAGCTTCCATCATCCCCAGAAACATGGAGGTTTATTTTTGCTGGAGAAAGGCTTTGGCTTCTCCGAACCCATATTCATCATCGCTCCATCATTTCCTCCCTCTGACACGGAAAGTAAGAATACAGTTAAAGCTGGGTTTTACTCAGCCGCTGACCTTTGGAGCTTGTCGTCCTTTATTAGTGCAGCATCAGAAAAATAAATTTAAAAAATGGAGGAACTGTTGTCTGGACGCCGACAATTACCTTAATGCGGAGACGCTGAGGTGTCCCTGATTTGTGTTCTCACAGTGGTGTCTTTTTTTCGGAGCTTTTAGCCAGCCAACGCCACGCAGAGGAAAGGGGAATTTTCTTTTGAAGACAGTCTGTCAACACACAAAGCAAAAAGGAAGGAGCAGCAGTGAGTTAAACAGTGGGCCCTTGTCTTTCAGCACTCAACATGCCCTATAATTTACAAACTACTGACAGGGGCCATTTTGAAGTCTGTCAAAGGCGGCAAACTTTTTGTCTCCAAACGTCTTGCTCACAGTGGGCTGACTTCTGCCTCAGCTCGGGTGATTAATGACTTATGGCCTTATTGTGTGGAGGTGGCTAATTAACTACAGACCGACTGAGGAAACGCACTGTAAAAACTCGCCTCCGATAACCCCAATTTTTCCCTCTCCTCATCTTGGCATGTGGAAGCTCTTACTGACAAATTTGCGAAAAAGCAGAGCAGCTTTGAGCAAGATGAATGGCCTCGGCGAGCAGTAAACAGCCTTTAATTTAACCGTGTTTAAATGGATGACACACTGGCATCGTGCTTCCTCGCCGTTCGTGCTCTTTGGTTGTGAAACGCAGCCAAAGCTCCCCCTCGCCGTTGGGTTAAAATTAGGCTTGGCATATTCATGGGGAGGGTTTCTCGGTGCTTGGGCTGGCAAACATGTGCTCGGTGCCTCTTTGAGTTTCCAGCGGTTCCTTCAGACTGACATGCTAAGACAAAGACAATCAGTTTCTTTTGCAAAAAGAAGCCAGGATGGGACAGATGCTTGTTTATGGACCAAGCAGGAGACAAAGGACCATTCCTTTTGGCCATTAGGTTCGTTCATACACTCATTTGGATGAATTAGTTGGAAAAATGTGGCTAAAAGAGTCAAAAGACATAGAGAACCAGTGACGCAAAATGCTACTTGCATATGAGAAATGCCAAGTGGACCCCAAGTGGTGCACGATGCATGATGCCAGCTGGCCGACCATTTCAGGTGATGGACTTTACACTTACCTAAGTCAACTATAACAGAACGCCGGTCATTAATATCCAACAGGACCTGCGAAATCGAGCCATCTGGCTAAATCGACAAAGTAATCTACAGCTCGTAATTATAGCTGAGGAGCAGAATTTCTCTTTAATCTTTCCCAGCTTTCAGGGGAAGAAAAAAAAAACTCCATCTGCGCCATGTAGCACATCATTTTTCTTTAAGACAAATGGTTTGTTTTCGTATGATCCAAAATTAGATCAGCACAAAACAATCAATCTCATACAGAGCCTGGGAAAAGAATCAGGATTCCGGATTCTGTTTTTCCTCCTCACCTTTCATTTTTCTTACACGTCTGGTTTTTTACGGCGGTCAGCATTCCTTCCGTGATGCTTTTTAGTCATCACACGACATGTACGAGACGAATGATAAATATGAAAAAGTCATTCTTCTTAGCATTTTTTTTTACCTAGAAATCTGTGTTAATGTAGAAATAAAGCGGACAAAACACTTCCTGTCATCCTGTCTGCAAATTAGGAAGACGATACAACTGTCAGGTGCCCCCCCATTACAGGAGCAATGATGCTTTCACTGCACGACAAAAGGGAAATGGGTGCATGTTTTTTATAGGAGACCTGTCTGTCAGCAGGCTCTCAAGTCATAACAAATCACCAGCACTCAGCTGAGGCTGAACATTCAGGGCGTCAGGAGGAAGACGGATGACCTGCAGGCTTTTGAAGTGCTCTGGCAGTTCAGATGGCTGAGCGGCGCTGACAGAGAAATATACACAACAGAGCAACCAATAATGAGAACATTAAACATTCCAGCCACCTGACAGGCTGACAAAAACGGCCTGACCGGACATCAATCATCTTGAGTCATAACCTTGACAATCGGTCCCTTCTGAAACCGTCCCCTTACCTCAAGGCCTGCCCAGCAGAGTGTCGCCACTTAAAGAGGACAAAAAAAAACCCAAAATCTGAAGTCTAATTCTTTAATTCTGATTGATAAAGACAGGAAGTCACAGAAACCACAATGCATTGCTTCAGTGAGTGATGGATTCAGAGAGAACTGGCAACATCTTTGTAAAATAAAACTCTCCAAAGATCGATCGATGGGAGAAAAAAAATGTTGTCAAACTGTTTTCCTGTTTGCCTGAGAAGACGTCTTGGTTAGGAACGCAAAAATGCATCCAGCATATGTTTATGGACTTGGCTGCATAAATCTGTGTATTAATGACACCCTGCAGGCATTTGGAAGCTATATAAATACTTGTAACCGAGCCAGCGTGTTTCAATAGAACTGCAGGCGTCGATCAGCGGCGTGGAGGCTCTTGAATGTGCTCTTAACAAGGTCATGCTTTGAGCCAGGAAGCAATGTGCTAAATGTCAAGTATTACTTTCTTTTTTCAAATTAAGAGCCATGATATATTTATTATAGAAATAGGGAACATCCAGTTATTCACCAATATAAATCAGTAAAAAAAAGTTTGTGTTGCCACCACTCTTTCCCACTATCCATTTAACATTTGACCTTTCAAAATAATACTTCCTGTTTTCGTATCTCCCCCCTCTGAAGCAGCAAACCAAGTCGAAGCGGAGCTGAAAGGAGAGCTTCAAAACTAGTGTCGCTTTCTAGTTAAGCGAAAAACAAGAAGCAGGGCGGATGACCATTTCCAAACAGTACCTGGGAGGGAGCTGCACAACTCCAAGCCCTGAGGATGATAAATGACTTTGCTAACTCTGCGGGACTGCAGACTCAAATGAGGATGGAGCTAATTGCCGTGCGAAACACTTTGGCATGAATGGAAAGAAAATGCAGGCACGCTATAGTTAAAAAAAAAAAAAGGCCCAGTTGCTGCTCTGAACTCCTTGCTGGCTTTTGCTTACAAGAGTTCACTTGGTGTCCATAAATCACTGACTGCTTACAGCTGAAACCACCCTTAGTCATCAACATGCAATACACTGAGTGACAGATTCCATCCTGACTACATTAGCCCGAAGTTCAAACAAGGTTCTTTTTTTAAAATCTCCGACCATTTTGAACTCACAGGAAATGAAAGCCAGCTGGGTGAGGATTGCAGCGTAAAAACATAAAGATGAACTTTCATGAAGGAGAAAGAAACTTTAAACATTAAGGAAAAGCATTTGCATTGATAAAGGAAATACCATGTCTGTTTGAGGTATTTGGGGATTTTAATTTCCTGTAAATGCTTTTAAGCAGCTTTATCTCAATCAAGGTTGTGTTCTGCAGCTTTTTACTTCTTTTAGTTGACAAGAAAATGTTTACTTATTACATCCAAACAGGAAGTTATTAGTGTGAAATACTGTTGTTCTTATGAACTCCGATTTTGAACTGCATCATGAACAATCAGATAAAGGCTAGTGATAAGTTACATTTGCCTTTTTTTTTTTTTATCCGTGCAAGTACAGAAAAAAGAAACATTATAAAACAATTTAGTAAATAGATAAAGTTAGGTGGTTTTTTAAGCTCTACCGATTTGTTAAAGTAACAAATGAAGTGACCCAAATAAATGACCTTACCTGAAGTAGAAGAACATCTTTTGAGTTACCATGCCTCTCAAATATGTTTCTGTATCACAAAAGATTTATGACGTTACACACACACACAAAAAAACATTTTTTTACCCTCTATTATCGCAGGCAATACGTTACATAAATAACCCATAACAGGTGAAATACACAAAGTAGAATTAAAGACGTTTCAGGGCTGTAAAACCTCTCACTACACACTTTATATACTTTTCTCAGACAGACATGACAATTTTCACAATTTTTTCAACTCACAAAGTTCAAACTTTTGAAAAAAAAAGTCCAGTATCATAGAGTGACAACAAAGATCTGTTCAGAATCGTAATAATAAGTGAACTGCGATATTGCGAAGGAATATGTAATCCCACTTTGATAATGTTAAACATTTGCCATAGCAAAGGCTCCCAGATTAAAGTTTCTCAAACAAACTTACCCTAAATTAGGGAAAACTGTAGAGAATTGGACAAAAATAGTTTGAAAATAAGTGTTTCTCTGGATAATCAGAGCAGAGAAACTCTACATCCGCCATCTTGGCTGTACAATCTATTATACCTAGACGAGTGACAAAAAGTTCGTGGTACTTTACGAGTGTAGTTTCAAGGTTCTCGCAATTATATTGACTGACTTATAGCTTTTTATGTCTCAATCTATGGGATTTTAGTTTCTCAGAACCAGCGGGTAGTCTAGTCCTCGTATACAGTTTATGATTCCAACACATACTTTGACATTTTTGTCTTCAGGGTGTTCTTTCTGCATTCACACTGTAACCAAAGATCTTTGGCTTTAGGTGAACCAGAGTTCCCTTGTTGTGTCTGCATCAGAGTTCATATGAGTTTTCACACTATCCAAGGAAATTACTTCTAGTAAAAACAAGTCAATGAGTTTATGGAATAAGAAATATTAAAAAAGTAAAAGTTCCAAAGTGGGATTTCAGTTCCAACATATATTCAGAAATAATAATTTTGCAGATGTGTGAAAACCATGACTCTACCCTGATAATTTTGACTTCATCCAGTCCAACCAGGTCAGTCCCTCCACCACAGTGGGGCCTCAAGTCTGAGCCATAATACTAAAGAGCGTTACAGGGGAGTCATATTTTCATTCTATTAGTACTAAAACAATAAAAGCAGCTAAACCAAATGGATATAACTGTTTTTATACTAATCTTATGGAAGTATTTTTACAGACTGTATAATGATCAAATTATTTTCTCAAAAGGGGGAATTTATGTGACCTCCAGTTCAGAGCCAAATAGAGCATAACCCATCCAACAGTACTTATTTATTCTGCATGCTGCAGTTTCTTTGATCAAACTCAGACCCCCTGAGGATTCCTTCAAGAGTTGTATAATTGCAGTCATTTTTAAGAGTAGAGCTTTTAGCTCCAAACACTAGTTTAATGTTTGCTCATGATTAGCCTTTAAGAGTGTTCCATTTGTAATCCATGATGTAGAGGACTTTATGCTCATGTGGTTAAGCAAACATCAAAAAGACACTACAAAGAGCCTCACATGGGAATGAAGGGCTTCTCTACTGAAACAAATGGCTCCAATATCCCCTTTTTTCATAACAGTGATTTATATACAGAATATTTATCTCAGGAATCTTTATTCCTCAATAAATTCCTTATGCAGCCTGCAGTAATATTTTTGTTTCCCTGCTGACATCAAAGGACACCGGTGAAATATTCCCACCTGCTCTTTTACAATTTGTGTTTCCATTATATGAGGAAAGCAGTCATGTGATTTAAGCTGGAATAGAGTTTTCTGACTTCTCCAGCTGACACACCTGCCTTGTTTTAACGATAAATATTTGAGTGAGGGTTGAGGCCTGAGCAGGTGTGGTGGGGTCAGCAGGGAGGGTTGAGACTGACAAACGTGTTGGACCGAAACTGAAGGTGATATCATCATTTATCCCCCTTTTTATGCAGGAAGAGGCCAAATCATGCTGGGATCAACGTGTTACCAATCAAGGAAAAAGTTTGTGAGAATTTTTTTTTAATATGCTAGTGCAACATCTCCCTACATCCTCCATATACTCAGTCAACTCACGGTCCATCAAAGGACAATGATCTGGTAAAGCACAGACACAAGTTAAAGAGTGAACGCAAAAAAAATGCATGTTGCTTGCTTGATTTGTGAAGCTGAAATAAAAGTGACAGTTTATAGATATCGCTTTACCTTGAATCTAAAGAGTAGACTTCCTTACAAGTATAGAATGCTTGTACGACACCCCTTCAACAGAAAACTCGCCGCACAAGCTGCCAAGCAGCTCATTGTGTTTTATCTCGGTGGAATATTCCTCTCTAACAATCAGCCATTGTGGCTATGGCAGTATGAGCTGTTGTGCTGCAGAAGTGTTCAGCAGAGACCCAGTGAAATGAGACACCAGCATGATTATACTGTATCCTGTCTGCCACTAATTTATTGTGACAGCACTAACTCCCTGCAGAACCATGTTGTCAGGTGCTAGGACTGCTGTTGTGCACGATACTTGATATGCTTCAGTCTTTTAGTAAAGACCTTGTGAGAAAGTCTCCAGGCGCTGCTGAGAACCCTCAAATCTTCATTACTAAATATACAATCCCTTGTCCGCTAACGCTGAACAGAAACCGGCCGCTCGTGTTTGTCTTGCAAAGTAACACCTGCTGCTTTGTTTTAATTGAACCCAAAGTGTTTGAATGAGGTCTCATCCTTGAGGCTGTATTGTTGTCACACAGTGTAAAGAAAAAAAGTATTTTTTTTACATGGAAATAAGTGTCCATTTCACTGAAAAGCAGATGTAATCAAATCTGTTTCCTTTCAGCTTCTCCTACCCACTGCTCAAATCTACAGGTGCCTGTGAAGGACAGTTCTTATTCAGTTTTACTTCAATCTCATCTTGAAAGAAGGGATTATACTACTTATGATAGCGATCATAAATATGCAGCATCCTCTTGTATGGAGTACCTCAGGGTTCGACTCTGCTATTTACTCACAAAGGCCATAGGCACTAAATAAGTTCTCAAATCAGTTACGCAGATGACACTCAACTCTAGGTTAGCTCCAGTACCAAACGGCCGAGCCCCAGGATGGAAATCTGCCTGCTTTGGTTTTTATTTTCCCTGCATGTCAGAAAGTGTCACTTTATACATGATTGGACCTAAAAAGAAGGAGGATTCATTTTCATCTTATTATACTCAATATGGCAAAATTTGTAGAAACAACCAAACTGCAGATATCTTTGGTTCCTAAACAAACACTACTAAAGAAAACATCTTTGTTTTAAGATAGCAAATTCAATTTTGTATATAATGTGCTGTTTTTGTATGTACAAAACTAGACTGAAAATCCTCAGTCTGAATATGGTCCATGCTGGGACCAGGACAACTGAGCCAAAACAGCGGCCGTAGCTGGTTATTAGCGGACAAACGTGGAGCAGCGATGCAACAGCAGCTCCTTTAACATGAATGCAGCCTCATAAAAACAAATTTTAACGTGATACACATCATTTGTCACACCGTTTTCCAATGTATAAACACTTATCACCGTGCGGCATAGCGTCCCAGTAACTGTCTTGCACCATGACTCCGCTGTGCCAAAGTAGCTGTAAAAAGTGTTGATCCTGGCCTTCATATGGACGACCAAAATTGATCAGCAAAATAAAAAGTTTGAATAAGTGAACCATCCTGGCAAGAATTTGTAAAGTGCAACACCTCTATCTTTCTCTTTTTGTTTTGATCCGGTGTGTAATCTGTAAGGAGGAAGTCAGATAAGGAGACTGTGGTGAAATGAGAAGTTCAGGGTGTGTTAAGAGGAAAAAGGTTAAAAAAGTCAAGATGCTGAGAAAACAGAGACAGGAGTTCAGGGAGATGTAGTTCAATGTAAATGAGGGGTTTGTTACAAAGCCCAAACAAAAGGCATATGAGGACTTGTATGACATGTCAGACACAAAGGAGGTAGATGATGATCTGTACAGGTTGACGAAGCAGATAAACATATGGAAGGATGTGCAGCAGGTTAGTGTGATCAAGAACAAAGAAACATGTTGACATGTTCAAAGAAGTATGATGGACAGATGGAAGGGGAACTTTGAAGAGCTGATGAATGAGAAAAATGTTAGAGAGCACAGGGGTGAAGAGGTGGCTGTTGTAGAGCAGGAAATAGCAAAGATTAGGGAGGATGAAGTGAGGAGAGATGAAGAGTGAAAAGGCAGTTGGTCCTGACAACATACCTGTAGAGGTATGGAAGTATTTAAGAGAGGTGGACGTAGAGTTTCTGACTGAGATGTTTAACAAGATCTTGGAGAGTGAGAGCATGGCAGAGAAATTGAGGAGACTCCATTATTTTAGAGGAAGGGTAGAGAACTGTAGGAAAAAGTAGTGGAAGCTCAACTCAAGTCAGAAATGAACATTTGTGAGCAACAGTACAGTTTCATGCCAAGGAAGAAAACCACAGATGTAATATGTGGTTTGAGGATGTTGCTGGAGAAGAACAGAGAAGGTCAGAAGGATCTACTTTCTGACTTTGTAGATCTAGAGAAAATCTGTTAGGATATAGAGAGAGGAGGTGTGGTCTGGATAAGGAAGTCTGGAGTGGTAGAGAAGTACGTTGGAGTTGTTCAGGTATAAGAGTTGGAAGACAGTGGTGAGATGTGTTACAGAGGAGTTAAGGTGGCGGTGGGACTGCACCAACGCTCATCTTGAGCTCTCTTTAGTTTGATGTAGCAATGGACAGGTTAACATATTAGAATCTCTGTGGACCATTATATATGCAGATGACACCGAGATCTGAGAATGTGGGAAAATTCAAGGTTGTGTGACAAGAGATGAGCAAGAATGAAAGGACTTATGAGAGCAACCATGTTATTGGTTTAGAGACCATGACTCTTAAAAAGAGACGGAAGGCGGAGTTGGAGGTAGCAGAGAGGAAGATGCTGCGGTTCTCTTTAAGAATGGTGAGGATGATAGGATCAGGTATCAATCCATCAGATAAACAGCTCATATTTTGGAGATAAATCCAGGGATGGTTTGGACATGTCAAGGAGGGACAGTGATTATGTTTATGAAAGGATGTTGAGGTTGGAGCTACCAGTGAAGAGATCAAGAGTGGGCCAAAGAGGATGTTCATGGATGAAGTGAAGGAGGACATAAGAGTGGTTGGTGTAAGGCAAATGCAAAAGAGAGAGTTCGATAAAGGCAGACGATTTACTCTGGAAACCCCAAAGGCACTCAACTGAAAGTCAAAGAAAATCAAGTATATAAAGATTGAGTGTTGGCTGAAGGACAAATGAAACATCAAATGATTTAACAGCCTAACTGTGCTAGATCCAATAACAACTTGCTATTTTATCTCTTGGACAGAATTGGTCAGACTTACCTTTAATTGTTTGTGTATCATGTTTGATGTGTCAGGTCAATGTAAGGCTTGGGTCATCTGGACCCCATAAAATAGCACAAGGGTTAGGATTAAACATTCAGAACTAGGAACCAAGGGAGCATCCATACATTAGGTATACAGAAACTGCATTCGTAGAAACATGTAAAGATCATCTTTTTTTTTTAATAGAAAGTATGAAGGAGGATTAAAATATCAATCCATATATCAACAAAAAGAAAAATGAACAAAACATTCAAACAAAACATAACTTTGATTTAAATCAGTGAAAGATTAAAGAAACATCCTAACACTTTGAATAAATATTAAATTAGTTAAGCTTAGCACATTTAATTCTATTATAGACAATAGTGACTAGATGTTGTAAAAATGATAGAAAATGCCATGTTTGACTCCCATTTTTAATGTAAGTAAATCTGCTGCAACAACAGCCTATTATTCAACACTGGGTGTACTTTATTTTGAAATAAACATTTATTTATCTAAAGGATCTCCATTAGTCTTAAAGGTAAGACTGCTCTTCCTGGGGTCGAATACAAATAAATAAATTAAAAAAAAAAGAAAACCACATTTGTCAACACAATATAATACATAAAATACATAAATCACTAAAACTTACATCTAAATACATAAATCAACCACCAATGAATGGGAAATTTGTAACTTATATGAGAGCTTATATGTGCTGCTGTCAATACATTAAAGTTGTAACTTATAAAATATATATAATTTTGATAATTGTAAATATTTATAAATGACATTTTACAAATTAATGTCTCGATGGCCACATGAACATAAATAAAGTGTATTTTTCTCAAATGTTAAGTGAGACCTGGAGGTGCTTACTGTGTTTTAGTGTATAAGAAAATGGTGCTAAAGTTTGCAGACCCCTGGGTTAACCCATCTCTAATGATAAACTGTAGAACATTATAGCAAAAGATTTAAAAATTATTATGTAGAATATATTAGAATAGAATGTACAATAGAATGTTTAACTTGTATCCATTTATTTTTTTAATATTATTTATTCATATCTAAATGGACATTAGCTGTAAGAATGATTACGTCATTTTTTTGCCAGCTACAAAGAATATTTGCTTGACCCCACAGTTCACCTCAAACATCCAGATAAAACGTGTCTCCTTAGAAAATGTGAGAGAAGTCTGTGATGTCAGGTAGAAGGGGCCATTGTGGAAACAGGGTTGAGACCGGGCGAGTGGAAGTCCTGGAAAACAGAAGCAAACTGGAACACAATGGACTACTTGGAACACTTCACTCCAAAGGAGCATGACACATGCCGTTTCATTGTTCGCCCCATTTCGCCGCTATCTTAACCTTTATTTAACCCGGGAAAAACAATATCCTATTGAGATCAAAGGGCTCTTCTGTGGAAACATCCTGGCTGAGCAGTTGGACCATGAGTCACACATTATTTCACATTTTCCAGGTGAGTACGTTTTAAAATCTGTTAAATATTAGATCCAATTATTAAGGGTGTGAAATCTGATAAAAATAACTGCAAGAAGTGCGTTCCTGCTTATATCTCAGAAGTCAGAGCATAGAAACAGATGAACTATTGACCGAACCACTTCAGGAGTCTGAACTGAAGGATTATGTTCCACCATGACTGCCTGCAGCTCTGCTTTGGGTTACTCTGTCACATGAAGTTACCCATAACCCTGTTATCCCTTTCAGGGAAACGATGAGCAGACTAAAAAAAATAAGTTCACTCATTCAGGGCAGTAAAAAATAAATAAATTATATATGTTCAAATAATTAAAATGACCATTTCTTGTAAAAGGCTCTCTGAATAAAGTGCTGTTGTTCCTCTTTGTAGCCTGTCTGCACACTTTGTGCTTTGTCTTGAGGGCAGAAGACATAAATATATGCAGTTCACGCAGCATCACCTGAACGCAGCACTTTCAGCATGAAGGGAGGCATTATTCAGAATAAATGGATTATCAGGGAAACCAGCACAAATGACTCAATAAAACTGTAAAGCAGCCAGCCAGCAGTGGCCAAAATGATTAATGGCAGGCGTTCGGGGACTGGATTTATTTTGTATTCTATTTTTCCTTTAATGACTGCCTGTGAATGCCGCTCGCCCATGCTTCTAGATTACCGGTGACTAATGAGGATTCCAAACTGGCTGTTATCCACTTGAATGTCTTTTTATTTAAAAAGTCAATACTGCCCATGTGTGTGTTAGGAGCATGTTTGTGAGGGTGGCTCGAGGTGATAAGTTATAAGCTTCCCAATTAAAACGGATTTAGGAAAGCATTAAGGTGCGCTGGCATTCATAGCAGCACTTATCGTGATATATTTATTTAAATAATCTTGACTCTCCATTTATAAGTAAATTTACTCGTCCTCCACTTGCATCTGAATTATTCAACGGCTTAGCCGTCACCATTCTTCTTAGCGGAGGATCAATGTTTTGCATCTGTGGGATAAATTACAAAATACTTTACATGTTGTTTTTAAAGCCTCCTAGAGTAAACGGAGAGTTTGGAGGCACTAGTGGTGAGTTCAGGGACTTCAATTAAAGGAGAGAGACCAGCTTGATAATTAATAATTTGGTTTATTAACAATAGAAATTAAAAAAGATGCTTGTACACGGTCAGAGAGACAATTAAGTTTAAGAGTAGAAGCAAGTATGAAATATTTAAGATATAAGTGATGCAGATTAGGCAGAAAACTTCCAAATTAAAGCTCTTACAAAAGTCAGTCCCTATTTGCTCCAACTGTTCAGCTTAACTCTAATTTTAAGCTTAGTCAAAGAGTTTACATTGTATGTTCAAGATAACCTTATCTTTACTTTAAGATATATATTTTTTCTAAATTGAAACATCTTCCAAATCTTTATCTCTATTCCTTACAGGTCCCAGCTGTTATATTCTTTAAATTCTAGACAATTGTGAGGCTAAAGAGCAAACTTTAAAGACATTTCTTGTAAATAGACATACGTGGATCCTCGTTTGTCACAGAAGTTTGGTTCTAAAGACGCCCCGCAATTGGGAAAGACTGAGAAATAGTGATCTTCATTTTTTAAATATTGTTTTAAGGCTGTAAAACCTCGTGCTACACACTATATACATTTTTCTCAGACATTAACATTTTTCACACATTTGTCTTGTTTAAAGTCTCACAGTTCAAATCTTCCCAGAAAAATAAGCCCAGTTATATAAACTTAAATCGTAGATTTTACAAGCAATGTGCTGTAAAGAAAAAAAGCAAATGTAAAAATGTAAATTTAAAGTGTAGGGCTGAACGGCAGAACAGAGGTTAGAACTCTGGTCACACAGCAGGAAAGTCCCTGGTTCAAGTCCCAGCTTGAGGACCTGAAACAGAATCACCAATGGGGAACCTTTCTGTGTGGAGTTTACATGTTCTCATCATGTGTGTCAAAAACATGCTTCATAGGTTGATTGGTTACTCTAAATTGTCCCTAGGTCAGAATCCGAGTGTGTATGATTGTGGCCTTGCAACAGACTGGCTACCTGTTCACCACTGCCCCGTGATCCCAAAAGGGACAAAAATGGTATTAGAAAATGAAACAATTTAAAAAAAGGCAAATTCCATCCTAAGAAATATGCTAAACTGCAAAGCTACAAAAAATGAACCCTGTTATAGTAAGTTACCACTTTGAAACACTGACTTTTACGAGCAATATTTTTAAAAAATAGAACAGGAGCCAGGCTAGTTCACTAAACAACCACTAGCTGGCGTTCCCAGTTTCCCCAAAACAACTAAATTTACTGCATAAGTTAACAAACCTCAGGGATCGGCAACTCCAGGCATCAAGAGTCACTGCGTCTGCATGATTTCCAGATAACCAAACCCTACTCATGACTGATTACCTGGTTCAGGTGTGTCTGGTCACGCGGCCCTCAAGGTGAGGGACTGCTCATAAATAACATAAATAAATCTTCAACAAGAAGGTTGTTGATTTTTGACCACATTGAAGGTTAGCTTTCTGAATTATAAAATGATGCAGATTATACAAAGAAAGGTGGCTTGATGCAATTAAAACATGGAAGTGTGAATGTACCTTTAATTTTGTTACTAATATAAACATAAAACTACAGAAATTTTAGATAAGGGACATTTTTACTCTGGAAAGTGACAAAAAGCAAATTAGCCAAGTGAAATGTGGCATTAGGGTTAAGAAATACTAAAGAAAAAACTGTTAAAAAAACAACTTTAAGATGATGATTCAAAAGCAGTTCATTACAATTCATGCATTTTCCTTGGAGAACACCACAGAAGTGAGTTCATACATTAACCTAAAAAACCCATATCATTACACCTCCTCCACCAAATTCAAGTTCTATGAGGTACATAGATATCAATCAAAATATTACAAGAACTGTTCTTGTAGAATTAGGACATTGTTACCCCAATTTTTCAAATATTAAATAATGCATAAGGCTTCTCTACATTTCTGCAGTTTATTCCTGAGAGGGAAAAAATGCTCTGGGGGGAAATGAACAAGACTAAAACAGAAAGCCGTGCTGGCCCACATGCGTACACAGATAAGCTCTGTAAGACGGCATTTAGGGTTGCATTTCAGCATTTCCAGTCAATAATAAGATTATAGGTTGGCGGTTGGTATGTCTCGTTAGCGAGACATTGTTGCGCTTGACATTTATCATAGCTCTAGGGTCGTGAACTTAAAGCTAAACGGCAACCAAATCATTAAATTTGAACGGCTGCAGCTTTGCCATCTCGAAGGCACTTACTTGAAGTGTTTCCGTGCCCGAAATTAGTGACTAAATTCCGCTAAGCTAAACACGTCTTTGTTTAAACTGGGACATTATGCGCTTAAAGGGACATAAACTCTGGTTTTGATGACACAATGGATGCTTTAACATTGAAATCATTTGGTGTATTTGATGTTAATTCAATTGGCTTCCATGGATTTATGCCTTCTTGCTCATCCAGTCATGTGTTTTGTTATTAGAGGCTACAAGGATCTCTATTAAAAATAAAACAAGTAGCTGTGGCAAAGAATTAAAAGAAGAGGCAACAGAGACTCCACTGTTATAATCTGTTGTTAGAATTATTCAATTTGACTTATGAAGGTTCGTTCACACCGGCATCAGCAGCGCGTCTTCAAGTGACCACTTTCTTTAAAAAAAATTCAAATCAAAGAACATCAGCATGTTGCTAAAATACTAGCTAAACCCCAAATTAGCATACAATTCCTCAGAAAACTAAATTAGTCAACAATGTTAGCTTATAACTAAAATAGAATCTAGACTCTAAATTAGCCCAAAAACCCCAGTAGATGGCAAATTATCCAGAAATGTTAGCATATCGCTAAGATATTGGCTAAACTCCAAATTAGCAAAAAAAATAAATAATGTGAGTCCAAATAAGCCCCAAAAAAGCTAGCTTGTTGCTTAATTACTAGCTGAACTCCAAAATAGCCTAAAATTCATGAGTAAACTACATCAGTCAAAAATGTTAGCCTGTTGCTAAAATAGAAGCTAAACTCTAAAATAGCCTAAAAACTCCAGGAGATAACAAATTAGCCAAAAACATCAGCATGTTCCTAAAATACTAGCTAAACCCCAAATTAGCATAAAATTCCTCAGAAAACTAAATTAGTCAAAAATGTTAGCCTGTAGCTAAAACAGAATCTAGACTCTAAATTAGCCTAAAAACCCCAGAAGATAGAAAATTATCCAAAAATGTTAGCATATTGCTAAGATATTGGCTAAACTCCAAAATAGCAAAAAATAATAATTATAATGAGTCCAAAAAGACCAAAAAAAGCTAGCTTGTTGCTTAATTACTAGCTGAACTACAAAATAGCAGCTACATTTTAAGTTGGTTTTCAGGCTCGGCGATTGCATGACGATCAAAGTTAAACCAGTTTAATTTTGACCAATCAGGGACTCAGATTTGGTAGTGACTAATAGATGGAATCCTTTTCAAAATACCAAACATTTAAAATAATAATTGCAATTTGTGCCCGGCTGGAATAGCATGACGACAAATCTTTCATTTATCAGAATAGAGCTAAGAAAGATAAAGCCTGGAACAATATTCACAAGATTTTAACATTTCGCATCAAGCGTCTTTCAACTGTATGTGGCGGAGATGCGCTAGAATCAGGTAGCAACATTCCAATATTGAACACCATTGGTTAAATTCAAGAATGTGCGTGTTCAAGTATGACACTACGGTGCTACAAGGTGCCATTTTTTTTTAATTAGGGTATCAAAACAGAGAGCTATGTTAAAAAAAAAAAAATTGTACATATTGAATAAAATGTGCTTAATTTCTGTTCTTTTTGATTTTTTTTAATGACTAGAGGATGAAGGTAGTCTTCATTTTGTTCTTTTATCCGTGTTATTTATCTGACAGAGATGGTATTAAAGAACTGTAAATCCTTATCTGTGGCTTACAGCGGTTTCATTCAGCAGAAAGCACACACCCTTTCTGTCAGACACACGATTTGTAGCTTTATTAGTCGTAGTCTAAAAGAACATTGAAACATAATTGAAAGGAGGAGATAGCAGCAAGTGGGAGGGCATTCAGGAAGTGAGCATCATTACAGCTATATCACTGTGACGGCTTTATTGCTGTTTTTAGGGGATCTTTTTTTTAATAGAACAGAGGAGATTCAATTTTCTGATTCATCTGCAAACAGTCCAGACTGGAGTTTAGCATTCTGGATTTAAAGCTGGCCTACATGAGCTTAGAGGTCACCAGGAGGGCTGGCAGAGTTGATGTCATGAGTTTGCGCTCACACTGTCACAGGCCTACTCATATTTTTGCCCTCAGTGACAACGGGGGTATTGTTCCGCCTGATAAGGCTTCAGTGTGCGCTGTAATAAGAATTAGGGAGGGCATAAGTCACAGAGAAATTGGGTGACAGCAGATCAATAGATAGTGGTGAAGCCTGAGGGACCATTAGTGAAGAGGAACCCTTTGTTTGTGCAGCGTAAAGAGATGCTTTATGGATCTTTAGGGCTGAATTAACAGTTTAGACTAAAAATACAGTGACCTTCCACAGAGGGGTAAGCAGTGGATGTGGAATTTGCACGATTTTTTAGCATGTGTGTACGCCTAGAAGTTAGGTTTTCACCTGAAATTAGCACACATTGTGTAAAAAATTAGGTATTTATCACAAAATACACCAAAAAGTGATTATTTTAACTCACTTGTTGACTTATTTAACACCTATTTATGTCTGAGAAGACCCACCCTTCCCCATTCTCTGACCTGCGTCGTGTCCTTTGGCTGTTAGCCTCACGCGCTCCAATCCCACACGTGTTGCTCATCAAGTCATCAGTAAATCTATGAGGAGTTCAAGGGTGCTCGGAATTTTGAGTGTTGGAAGCAACATTTTTTTTTGTCATTACTTCTTTAGTAAATCAAGTATTTCAGACTAATTTTTTAAAACAACTTGGATGTGTGGCGTTAAACAAGTTTTTTTTTTTAAAAATTGTTATTCATGCTCTTATTTATCAGTGTTATAATTTTAGACTTCCTGAAAACATATAAATGTACTTTTTTTTACCTATTATTTAATATAACATTTATCTCTCCAAATGAGGATTCAAATTGCATTTTGAAATCTTCCATTTTTCAAGATATATTTTTAAAAAATCTATTCAATGTCAAATTGTTGGGGTTTTTTTTTTTGGTAAATAAAAATCTATTTTGGAATTTATTTATTTTTTTTAAACTTAGGTGAAAGTAACTTACAATCTATTTCATATAATTGGTGTTTTGTGTCCAAAAATTGAAAGAAAATTGAAAACCCTCCCACCTTGACCAACAGATTTTCATTTTGATATTACTTTAAATTAATGGTGAAAAAAACTTTTATTTCTCAGAAAATCTAAAATTATCATCCTGACAACTGAGAGCATAAATAGGCCTCAGGTTCTCTGTTCTACATTCTATTTTTTATGAACTAAAGTGAGTAAAGCTGAGGGTTTGGGCTTCCTCTGCTTTCATTTTGTCAAAAATAAACTTTATTTTTCTAGGCATTACACCTTATCTGTCCTTTATCTGAATATGAAATGCCTTTTTAGACTTTTGTGCTTAATTTCTACATACAATGCAAATAAAGTAACTTAAAAGTAATTAATTTGTCAAATTTTATATGGTGAGGTGGGATTTCGGTACTCTTATTTTAATGCCTGTTGTAATTTTAGGATGTGGGTTTTTTGTTATTAATTTTTAATACTAAATATATAAATTAATTTAAAAGCCTGAATGGGTGAAACTGGGTCATGAGGACTGAATAGAATCTTTAAATACAAAATATACATATATTCAGATTAACAAAATGCATAGTATTATTAACAGTTCAAACAATGTGCAGCAACATTTTAGAAGCCCTGCAGCCCTGCAGGGGGATGAAAATGGGTTAGACCCAATCTCCACCGTGTTCTAGATGATTCGGTAGAACATGTGACAACTCCGATGAAGATGATTCCATTATTAAGTTCTCAAGGCAAACGCATATTGTGGCCATCACTGCAGGACATTCCCAATTAACTGCACCGATTATTTCCTGTTGTAACGTGTTATCCGTACCCCATAACCAGACTCCAGCCAAGTGAGCAATGAAAGCTGAAGATACCAATTATTACGTTACAACTGTGGCACATGCACTTTCACCACGGATACATTCCAAGTCATCGGGTTGAGATTTAATTATAAATTATGTAAATGGTTGCCATGAATCATTTAGATTTGTGCTTTTTATTAGCTAAGTGGGAGCAGAATTCAATGATGAGTATTTACCCTGTTAAGTGATGACAACACGAATGCGAGATATTCAGTGAACAGATCACAACGTTATATAGTTTAGGCTCAAGCAAATGGAGCAAAAAATGTTAAAATACTAAATAATTGATTAAAAGTTATTTTAAAAAATATCTGTGGTTCTAAAGTAGTAAAGAATCTGTGTTTAAATCAAATTCTTATTTTATTAGTAGCAATATAAATTCATCTTTTAATAAAGAATTTAGTTCTTATAAACATTTTTCTGTTTATTCGTTTTCTCTCTGATGACGCAAAACTGAGATTTTTGATATTTATGTGAAAATTAAAGAGATTTTTGTAATCATTAAACACAAAGAGAATTTTTCTGAAAATCTTCACTTTAAATACATTAACAAACAGGTTAGAGGGGCAAAGTAGTTGGATGGGAAACATATTTTGAGGTTGTTTGTGAATCTTTGTTTGGGCCTTCTCCT
>NC_050530.1:11158094-11160432 GCF_002922805.2 Oryzias melastigma | reverse complement strand
GGTTGGGGGGGGGGCTTTTTACTTTTTACTCTGTAGCTCCGCCCCTAATATAGTATTGGAAAATTAGTCATTTATTGTGGACAATTTTCCTGAGGATCTGAGAGTTTCTGCATATGTGTAGATTTTAATAATTAAATCAAATATGTTTTTTAAAACTTAGCACTAAAATAATTAATTTAATCATCTTATTTAATTTATTTTTTACTTTTATGTGGTTTATGGCTTTTACTGTTTTATTTGCCACAGTATTTCCTTCTAGTTTGTATTTGTTTTTTATTGATTTTGCTTTTAATCTAATTTATTTATGATTTTTTATTGTTCTAGCTGATGTTTGTATGTGTCTTTTATGTCAACCACCATCAGGATGTTGATCAAAGGTGCTCCATAAAAAGAGTGATTGATCAATCGGTGGGTGAAAAGATTGATTGATTGAAAGCTGTAAAAAAATTTTGTTTCCTGAAAGTTGCAATATATGTATTTACATTAAAAGATGTCAAATCTATAATCAAAAACTGTGAAAGGATTGAACCCTTTGACTGTCCTCCATTTTTTTCACAGTGAAATCAATATCGATTTCTAAATGTGAAGCCACATTTTGTTGCCATTTCATGTCAGGTTGATGCAGAGGCAGAAACACGGAGTATATTTGGTCTGAAGAGGCCTGTCAAATCAGACTGTCAAGCTTCACTCTCTGAAGGAGTTGTATCGCTTGCTTTTCTGTCAGTCAAAGAGAAGGACTGCCGGCAAAGTCAAACTTGAAAGTTGGGTGAAGTGGACTTACATGACATTTCCTTGTCTGGTGAAGAGAAAAATCTGAGCTCGTGAGGCATGTTTGCCAAGAACTAAAGTGTAGCAGCCAGCCAGTAACAAGGAGGACAGTTAATGCAGCATGTCACTGGAATGTGCTCTGAAGTGCAATGTCGAGAAAAATAATCAACTCAACATTTCCCCAAGAAGTGGTGATAAAACCACAATGTAATTGGATTACATTTGCGCAGAAGGGCTACATTCCAGGGCATGTCATTCATCATAAATCTTTTTGCACACTATGAAGCAAGACAAGCTCATAATAAGAAAAATCGAATGGCTGGATCTATATTGAGAGACATGGTGGCAGCAGTGATGCTTTCAAACACAGAAACGACGTTTCTGCCTCCAACCTTCTTCTCTGTCAGGACTCTGAAGGGCCGGCGAGGGCCAGGAACCCCAGCTACACAGCAGCTAGTCCATCAGGCAACACAAGGTCATGGATATTTGATTTAGATCAACACAACAGATCACTGAGAAACAAAGCTCAGAGGAACATTTGTTATTGTACTCCCTCAAAATAAACTGCTTAAAAGATGGCATAAAACTTTCAGAAAATTACTAAAATATTCGAGGAAAAGTAAGAAATAATAAGGTTCTGCCACAATCATTTTCAGCTTAAATCTTTAAAATTTAAACTTAATCAAAACCGTTTGAGATGAAAGAGGATTATTTAATTATATTTTTAAAAAATGAGGAAAATCTAACATAGAAGTTGCACTTCTGAGTATTTTGGTTCCAGGAAGTTTTTCTGGATTTTTCTGAGAGGTTAAATGGGGTTTAAATGTATCGACTCCTCAGCAAATGTAAAATGAAATTGTCAAGATTTCATTTGGTGTAGTTCTTGGTCTTGGTTGTCAATCAAAAAAGAAAAACTATTGAATTTTACCACAGATCACACAAAACTACTCTGAAAAAAACAAAGAAGAAAAAAAACCATTCGATTCTAAATGAATGCAAAAAAAAAAAATCAGTTATGCAATTTCCTTAATTTTTGCACTGCATTTGACCAACTTTTTCCTCAAACTTGACCAAAAATCAGAACTTTGTTGGAGTCAAAGAGTGCCAAAGATCAAAAACGTTAGCATGTGAGATTTTGGTCAAACCAGGTTGAATTAAGCTGAGACAAAGGTTGCAGTTAAAGCTAAACGTTTGGTTCTAGAGGCAGGAAAAGAACCAAATCCAGAGTAAATTGTGCTTTGATTTTAGCCATTATAGCTCAATTAAATTAAAAGGAAAGTTGAATATTCGCTTAAAAACTATTACTTATTCTAAATATTACTTGTGTCATAAGATAAGCATGTAAAAAAATGAAAAAGTGAACACACTTTTTAGGTAGAACAATGCTGCCCCACTGTGTGCAAACATCTGCAATACATCTTGATATTTAATCTTTCTGCATAATATGTTTCTGAATGATGGTTGGACATAAAATGAATGTAATAAACCCTAAAATATTTGGCATTGATTTTTAAAATTTGTTTTAAAGTTGATTTGCTTTATCTTTGCAAAACAGGACATGTACAAATAT
>NC_050530.1:11105504-11157994 GCF_002922805.2 Oryzias melastigma | reverse complement strand
TAGCCTGTTTGTTTTCTGATGGTTAAATGGTTAAAAAGGGGGCGTTTATCCCTAAATCTCAGTGTATCACGTGGCCGCATTTAGTCACGTGACGTCCATGACTCACCTCTTTTACTCCTTCTTTGATAGGACTTCACACAGGCGTTCTCCATCGGTTCTCCCCCGCAGCAGAGGTGAGTTTGCTTCCTCCATCCGCCAGCCTTCTTTGACCGTGAGTACCTGAAAGCATCACAGCCGCTTCTTTAGTCTCGTGCATCGGGGCGCGCGCGCTTACTCCCTTCGTTACGTCACCGGGTCCCCTTCACGCGGAAGGCGGAAGAAGTGAGCTCCTGCTCGCTGCCATGCTCCATCTGAACCTAAATAAAGAGGTTCTGTTTGGTTCCGTCACCGTCGGAGTGGTTTTTGTCACAGGTTATCTGTTTGGTAAGAATCCTGGCGTTAAAAACTTAAACATTATTTAATGTAAATGTTAGTTTATTAAAGGTCAGAGGACACAGAGTTTTATTACTGGACTATTTATTGATTGTTTATTTATTTATTCTATAGCCGGAAATTATACTTATCACTATTAATATTCAGTTTTAGAAAAGTTTTTTGCTATTTCTTTTCATTAAAACAAATAAAATGTTAGTAATATTATATATGTAATGTTTATGGTGTAATATAAATGGGTTGCTCAATTCAGATTAACTAAAGTGACTGGTTGAGATGACCTAATTAAATTTGCTTTAGCTGTGTCAACTTTACAGAATGGCATTAAATAAACATTTCATTTGATTTGCTCTTTATCAATTTTTTTCTCCAATTTCCTGCTTTTATTTCTTTATCAGGACCTGTTCCTGTAGATGAGATCATTCTGTTTCCTTGGTTTAAATCAGATCTAATCTGAATTGAATTTGAACTGCAAAGCAGTAGGATGACCGTCGCCACTCGCTGCCCCGCCTCCCAATCCTGATCTGCACACATATGCAGTACAATTCCAAAATCTGGTGCTGTAGGAGTTGTATAAGTCTCTACAAAACACTTGTTTACATCAAAGCTAATTAGATTGGCAAATTTAGACCACAATGCATTGCATTTGAATGATTTTTAATGTGAAAAAAAATGTATTTATATATGATGTTATATGTCCTGTTTCGCCGCTTTTCTCCTTCAGAATCTGCTGGAATGACGTTAATCGTGTAAAAACGTAAAAAATTACAGTAAATCAAAGAAAAAAGTAGTGAGCATGAATTGCTGTATCCTTTTTAGTAGTTGGGGACTAGTGAGTAAATTCAGACATGGCCTTGTAGATGGTTAATTATTGCTAATTTATTATATAACATGATAGTGGCACTTTTTCAAGGTCAAAGGTCAAGCAAAGTAGTTTTTTTTTATCCATCTTACATAAGGACAAAATATACCAGATTTCACTTTAGTAGGTAAAAGTTTGAATTAAAAAACAAACAAACTGTGAGGTCACACTTGTAGCTCCGCCCCTGAAGGTCACAGGTCAACTCCAAGGACACCTTTAGGATGTGTCTGATAGGATTCTGGGGTTTATATCTCATTAAAGGGAGAAAAAGGCTTTTCAAATAATTAATTTGAGTGATTGGATTGTTCTTCTCAGGAAAAAAGGAAGTTCCCAGAATGAGCATCTCCAAAAGTCACACGGCGGGGCAAAACAACCCACTGATGCAGTATGTGCTCAATCACTCCTTAAGGGAGCATCCGGTTCTGAAGAAGCTCCGACTGGTGAGTTGGAGCTGCGTCTGCACTCTTTCACACAGACGTCAAATCCTGATTTCCCAGCAAGATTTGCCCAATTTTACTGGAGCTGACTTTCACTTCTGGGTTTCAGAGAACGATGGAAGATCCTCGAAACATCATGATGGTCGCCTGTGAGCAGTCGCAATTCATGGCCAATCTGGCGAAACTCATTCAGGCCAAGAAGGCAATAGAGATCGGTAAGTGAGGAAGATGTATGCATGTAAAAAGCTGATTTAAAAACTGGATTTGCTGCCAACTTTCTGCAGAAAATGATGTCATAGTTGCTGTATGAGTAAATAATGATATCATATTATAACTGTATCATTCACTGCAAACCCATCTTAGTGTTTCTGCTGCCATCACATGCCGTTGTTCTTTCGCAGGAGTCTACACGGGCTACAACACTCTGAACGTGGCGCTGGCCCTGCCCGAGGACGGCGTGGTGGTGGCGTGTGACATCAGTGAAGAATTCACAAACATCGCCAAACCTTTCTGGAAAGAGGTGCATCATTTTTAAAAATGCAAAATATCTGATTTGAAGTAGGAATATTGCGTTATTTTCATCTTTACAAAGACACCACATAATTATTCAATGAAAATAACTTTATTGATCATAGCTAAAAACAGTTTACTAAGCTAAAAATAGTCATAAACATTCCAGAAAAGTAAAGACAGACATTTTGGATTTAAAGGAGGTATTTACAATATCTGCTTTTAAAGTTTTGTTATTTTTTGTTTTCATTTTCAGGCAGGAGTTGAACAAAAAATTGATCTACGCATTCAGCCAGCCCTGAAAACCCTCGGTACGTAACTCATCCACAAATTAACGAAGTAAACCTTACTAAGATTATTTATCTATTTTCTCATTTTAACTTGTTTTAGAAGATTTTTTCATGGATTTTGAAATACTGTCATAATTGGCCTTAATGCATTTGTGTGATTTATGTTATTTCTCATCAATATCTAGATTACTGTGTGCATAACATAATAACAATAAAAAGGTATTTTTTAAAGGTATTTTATCTGTTTTTAGTTTGTTTTTAATTTGTCAGATCACTTTATATTGAGAAAACAAATCATTTTTTCATTCAGTGTGTTTTATTTTTTCAATTTGCATTAGAAGCTGGAAGCGTCCTGATTTATATGGCCAATTATTTTACATAATTAGTTTTTAGTGCAAATTCTTGATGGATCTGCAACCTGAGGCTCTTTAGTTTTAATGAAAATGTAAATTATTGAAAAAATAAGAAATAAGTTAAGTTTTGTTATTTCTCTTTAGATTTTTAACATAACAAGCAACTAAGCAAAAAAAAGTTTAATTTACTGTCAAAAATTCAGTAGAAATTTCTTTAAATTTGTATTTTTAAGTTATAGTCAATTAAAAGTCTCTAAAGGTTTTTTTATTTTAGTAAATTACACTAAAGTGATGAACGTTTTGAACAAATGTGATTTAAATTGAGTTGTGTGTTTTCAATAAAAATCTCAAGTTATTTTAAATGTTTTGTTAATAAATAGATTCTACTAAAATGTTTTTTGACACAGGGTGGATTTTATTTTGAAAGGAATTAGTGTGTGCTGTTGTCAAAAATACAATAAGCTACAACTGTTATTATATAGAAACATATATTCACTGTTGTGATTCCTTCATTGTAATATTCAAAAACAAAATTTACAAATAAATGCTTAATTGAAAAAAAAAAATATTGTGCATTTTTAAACAATAAACTTTGTGGTTCTCTTTAGGTTACAGACTCCTGAAATAGACAAGTGTTTACTAATTTAACCAGCTTTTTTTAACTAATACCACAAATAAATTCAAACAAATTAGAAAAATATCAAGAATAGGAAAGTTGCTTCGTTTTTTATTCTTGCTAACTCAAAACGGTTTGTTGTTTCTTCTCGTATAGACGATCTCCTTTCTTCTGGTCAGGCGGAAACGTTTGACTTTGTGTTCATCGACGCCGACAAATCCAACTACGACAACTATTACGAAAAGTCCCTGCAGCTGCTGAGAAAAGGAGGCATCATCGCAATCGATAACGTAAGAGCGTTCATCCGTAACCGCCTCTCCGACGGCGGCGTTTTCTCCACTGACTGGTCTCTGCCGCTGCAGGTGCTGTGGGGCGGACAGGTGCTCAATCCGTCTCCCGGGGACGCCGACACCGTGGCCATCGACAAGCTGAACAAGAAGCTGCACAGAGACTTGCGGGTTACACTGAGCATGCTCACCGTGGGAGACGGGCTGACTCTGGCCGTCAAACTGTGATGTGTTTTCACTCTGAAGGAAGTCGGAGGTGATGTCACTTTAGAGGTGGAACTGTTGACTAATCAAGACCAGGAACCAACGTGGGAATCTAACCCAGACTTTTTAGGCTTTATGTGATTATTGTTCATTATTTTATAACAACCTTTTTAACATTGTCTCCTAATCAAATAAAAAGTATTTAATTTAGCCACAGATTTGTTTCAATGTAGTTTTTTTCTCCTAAACATTAAAGATAGAATAAAGTGTAATTTAGCCTAATAATGTAATAATTATAATGTGAAGATGGAGGACCTGGAATGGAGAATTCACTCAGCTTTTCACAAGGGTAAAAAATGTGATATTTTATTGTTAATAAGCAGTGATGACCCAATAATTAATAAAAGGGTCAAAAAGAGGGATGGAAAACAATTTAAGTATCTCTTCTTTGCTGGTAGCTGTTTAAAAAACATCTAAATAATGGTTGGTGGGAGAAAAAATAGTTTGTTTCATCAGATTCAGAATTTTTTAAACCTTTGAATATTATTTTCTGTCTTAAACATTTAATGTATTGATGGGCTCAACGATTGACGAGTTGTTATGAGACAGAAAAGGTGATTTTTTTTTTTTTCCATTGAATTATTGAGTCTCAATACAAGAAATATTCAAGATAGAAAACAATATTTTGGAGCATAACATTTTGCTGTTGGAAATTCAAGGGTTAAAAAGAAATTCAGAAATAAAATTCTGTTATTTATACAGCCCAAAATCACAAAGCATTTGTCTCTTTGGACTTTTTTTAATTCAAATATTTTAAAAAAAAATCAGAATCTTATGGATCAGAAAAACTTCGTGTTACTTCAGTCTTTATAGACTACCTAAAAGTCAACCAAAATGACACAAATGTGTCCAACAATTACAAAACTTTGAAGAAGGAACTAAAAGTTCAACCTACAGACATTCTTATCAGGTGATGACACACTTTAGTGGAGTAAATGTGAGGTAACAGATAAGGAGATTGACTGAAACAGTTACTCATTTTTGACCCATTAAACACAGAAGCTAAAGAAGCAACAGGAAATGCTCTAAAGTGAGGCACATATTTGTGCATATTTTATCATGAAGAAAGTGTTGGATTACATTTAGTTCTCTAAAATATCTGAAAGTGATCCCTGCAAATGAAATGATCTGCACAGTCAGGGAAGAGCAGCTTTATTCGTTTAAAAGCAGACATGTTGGAGAAACCTGATTGACAACACAACACTACCGACATACCAAGAGGTTGTCCACAGGAAAAACAAACAGGTTGAAGTGTTCAATAAAGGTACATTTTTGTGCAAATAAACAGCTTAGAACATTTCTAGATCCTCACATTTGAGCAGAATAAGTCTCAGATTGTCGTTTGTGAACATATAGTGTTCATCATTACAGAGGGTTCTTACCAAATAAATGCATAAAGCTGAAAACTGGTTACATGGAGTTAGCACAATGACAGGGTTGGAAAAATATTTCTATATCTTTAGTTGGATTTAAACGTTTTGGCCATATATTGATAAAACATCTATTATTGATCATTCTCGAGCATTTGAGAGCCAAGTTCCTCCTCTTCTTTTCATTCTCATGCCTCCAGCTCCAGGCCTAGACCTAGCTTGTGACCACCAGCGTTGATATTTTTTCCATCCACCATTGCAGAGAGGGTGAGTTTCATTCCTGCAATGTTTTTGTTTGATTAGAGAACAGAAAATATTTGGAGTCGATTATTAAAAAGTGTTGTAGGAACGGGTCTCACCAGGCCGCAGAGTCTGGGTGTATCCGATTCCAACCAAGCTGGCGTTGTTCACCTTCGCCTGTATTTAATGGAAATTGTTCGCATCAGAAACTATGTTTTAGCAAACATCCCTCTTTCAGTCCGACACTCACAGATATAGAAGCGCTGGAGTCTAGCTGGTATTTTGCACCGATGCCGAAGCGAGTGCCGTTGCTGCCGGCCGTCCAAGCAAGATTCACGGCGGTCTCCAGTTTGTCATTTACTTTCTGATAAATGGATCCGCCAAACTCTGCACCATCGTTTCTGTTGGAGACAAGAAAGTAAACTCGATTGGTAAAATAGTCTACAAAAGAAATTATTGAAGATTCCCTTTTACTTCTCATCAGTCTTACACATTGGTGTGGAGCTGGAAGTCTCCAGTCGTGTAACCGACAGCAAAGTTGCTTCGGGTCATCCTAGACTTGGCCGAGTCAAAGGTCATCTGGTAACCCGCCAGCCACCCCTCATAACCACCTACTGCTGCTGCGTGTATAGTAGGACCAGCAAAATCTAAATCTACATCAACACCGGCGTTGACGTGTTCCCTTTTATAGGCCGCCTTGATCTTGCCACTCTTCTTGCTGTGAAATAAAAATTTAAAAAATGAGCATGTAATGACACCTGTATTTCATTATTAGGATTTAAGTTCTAACTTACCCAGTGTTAGGTGAAAACGTGGTATCAAAGTTAAGTTTCAGCCCTTTGGTGATCTAAATGGAAAAAGAAAAAACTCTTCTTTAGACATTTATGTTGGTTTTTAAACAGAAAAACTATTATAAGAATCTTTTTTTACCTGGTCCTCGACACAAACTTCAGTCCCCAGTGTGTTTTCTGTGCTCCATTTCTCTGTAAAGGTCAACCCGTACTCGGCCAATTTATACTTGGTTTCCAGAGTACCAGTGACCTTGCTGGTGTCCACGTTCGATGAGCCGGACGTTTTAAACTCCTGAAGGAAGAATTTAAAGAATTAAATAGGGTCAGATAAAAATAGGATCTTTAAAAGCATTTGAAATTTTCCAATTTATCAAATGTAGAGCAACTGGGAGTATTTTTAAAGGACACAACATGGGAAAAAAGGTGAAAAAAAAGCTAATATTGGTCAATATTTTTCTAAAACTAGCAAGCAATCACGACAAAAATATTTATGTTGAGCATACGAGAAAAAAATGAAGAAAAAGGACGATTGCGCTTTTCCAGATTGAGAGTTACTAAACTCACCACTCCGCTTGAAGATTTGGTCTTCACATCAAGCTTGACCAGACCGAACCCTGAAACAACAGGAGCACCATTTGGTTTCTGCAGATATACATCTATAGATAGAGATTTTTAAAATTATTTTCCATTTACCATAGCCTTTATTAAAGATATCTTTTGCTGATTTTCCCAAGTCTGCATAGGCTGGAGGAACTGCCATTATTACTGTGAACAGAGAGAATAAATAGAAACACTTTTAAATAATAATATAAGATCTTGCTAAATGAACACCAAAGAAATAACAATCATTTTTATTTTACTTCCACTAAAGACACTTAAAAATTTACACATAAATTACTACATTTAAAAAACAAGAGTATAGAGACTACATCAATAGCTTGTTATGCCTGAAAACAGCAGTAATTTAAGCATAGAGACGGGTGTGTTTGTTTGTGGAAGTGTGATATGTTTCCATTGATTCACAGTGAGCCAGTCAAGGTTAAACAGGAGAATAGAACATTTCCTACATTAGTTTCACTAATAAAAATGTTTATTTAATAGTTGTGTTGCTCCTAAATTAGCTTAACTTCTTGCTAACACAAAACGAATTTTGACATTCAGAATTATCCAACTAAAATGTAGCAGTTTTAATATATAAGAGAAAGGAAAACAGACTTTAGAGAACGTTAAAGAAAACATTTTAAATACGCAGAAATTGCGTCCTCGCCGTTCACACGAGTTTGAACTCACCAAGGGGCGTTTTCGAGCGAGCAAATAGGAAGTCTCATAACCACTTTTGCTAAATACTAGCAAAAAACAAAACACGGACAACTAAAAAACGTATAAACTTCGACACCTACCAGAAATAATTGTTGTTCAATGTGTCCTGGTAAACTTTGGAGGTGAAAAAGGTGCAGAAATGTGATCAAACCGGTGTAGGACGATATGGAGGAGACACCGCATTAAAACCCCTGTTGACCTCCGGGTCGTAGGACCATGAAATGTTGCTGTTCCTTTCCTGCCTGAATAAAATTGTAGAAGATTTCCAATATTTGTATCGTACTTTTATACAAGATTAATTTTAATAATTATTTTCAACATTAATAAACCTATCATTTGTCTGTTGCAATAAAGTATGGTTTTATGAGAAATTTGTTCGCTTCGACAGCACAGGCAAGTCGAGGACGACTAAATCTCCATAGTAACCGCTGCTCCCATTATAATGCACATTTAGCTTCTATATAAAGAAACACGCCGGTAAATTCAGAATAAAAGACGAATACATTCAATATTAAAGCATAAAACATTTCCATTTTATATTATAGCTACATAGGAACCCTAAACCTTGTAAAGTATGGACCAAAAATATATTTTTACTGTAATTTCAAAATAAACTTGGGAAAATAATAAAATATATTTAAAAAATAGAATTATTAAAATGACGCAAAATGAGTATTTAGTATTATTTAATTAAAATGAATCAGCCTACATGTAATTTTTTGGAAAAATTATCAAATGCTCAATTTAATAGATCTAATTAAAAAAAAAAAAAACTCCAGTTATTTGTATGAATCTTTGCGTAATCTCCACTGTGTAGCAACAATAGAATAGAATAGAATAGAATAGAATAGAAGTCAAATGATCCAGCATATTATTTCCATTTTTTATGTGCCGTTGAGGACAACAGATAAAAGGGTAGCTTAAAATGGCCACAGTAGAAACCTTTTACTACTATTATGCAAGAAATCAATAATAAATGACTTCTTATTCAGGAAAAAAAGGCAGCAAATACAAGCAGATTAAAATATTACACAAAACTTTGTATAAATATCAGATTAGAGAAAAAAAAAAGTTGAAATGGTTGAAAGTTGAAATCTATTCGGTGTCTTTTGCAGGTATTTTGCGGGATAAAATATTTTAAATATTCAGCTAGGACAGGGGCTAAAGGACCAATTATAGAAATAGTAAAGTATTATGTCAAGTTTTTATGACAATGTAGAAAGAAACGGACACAAAAAAGCCTGGATTGTTTGTAAGAGAATAAAGTCAATTAAGTTTTAAAGTAAGGCAAGCAATTGCATTTGTAAAGTTCTGTAACATTTGTATCTAGTCAGAGAAGCTTATTAAATCTATGTTAAATCAAACCATCCTTTAAAATTTAATTTTGTATGTAATCAAATTGTCTATATGCAATAGTGAGTAGTCATTATTCTAAACGATTAAAGTATAAAAGTTAACTAGACCCAAACCTCTCACCTTTTCCTCTCAGATTTTGCACCTGGATTGACCAGAAATTGAGCTGAAAACAAGTTGCTTTTCCAGCTTTTTAATGATGAAAATGTCTGACAAGAAACAAGAACTGGCAGCATAAAACACCTCCCGTCTTAACAAAAGAAAAATATCCACCTTTTAATTTCTTTTAGAAACAAAGAGGTCTCCAATATGCCGCAACGACCAAACTGACGGCTCCTTTCACGATTTCAAATCAACAACATCAAATAGCACATCACAGTATTTTGCAAATACATAGTTTAGAGCAACTGTAAACATTTTTTTCTCCATGTGCATGTTGCCATAACTCTGTACTGTATAGGGGAATACAAAAATAACTGTTGACATCTATAAAAGAAAATAAATACAAACAAAATACGTACAAATTTAAAGATCAGCTTAGTGCAGATTTATGTCACGATATTAGAAGAAGGGAAAGCTCCTTTTTGTTCTGTTTCTGATCATTCACAAAGGAGGAAATCATCTCTTTTACTTGAAAAAATACACATATCCAATGTGGAAAAAAAACAAAAAGCAATCATCCGAACACTCTGGGTAATTGGCAAATGGAATTTAAGACAGATGGAAAAGAAAGAGCTTTCATCTTAAGTATTTGGCTGAAACTGAACTCATCCTGAATGCATTTTTCTACACAGTATCTACACACCAAAAAAAAAACTCTGAGATATGAATTCTTAAAACGAAGAAAATTATTTACTAAACATCTTGATACACATTTATACTTGAAAATGTGGCTTTTTCTCTAAGGAAGTGAATTTTAGAGCATCAGCAGGTCAATGATGACATAAAAGCATCTGAAACTTTAGGCAACTATGAAGACCAGGTTAGAAGGTACGACAACAATGCTATTTCTGCTACATTAAACAAAATCCCTTTGAATTATAAGTAACAAAATACTGATCGCAACATGATGACTGTTGTAGAAGAGTTCTGCGGATAAAATTTTAAAAAATGATTGATGTCAAGTCAGAATATAGTTGGCAACTTCAAAAAAAGTTGAAAAAAAAAAAACCTGCTATCCGATGAGCCTCCTCATCATAGCAGGTCTGGAGAAGGGCCAGCAGTATTCGTTGGGGACAGGCCCGTTGACGTTGCACTCAAAGAAAGAGAACATAGGGAACCAAATGCGGGCCCGCCGGCTCTGCTGGTAGGCGCGGGTGTTGGCCAGAGTGTGGTAGTATAGAAAGAGTCTGGTAGTGATGTAGAAGGCTATGAACACGTCGATGGAGTAGTGTTCGTGTGCGGCCAAGATGAAGAAAATACCAAAAAGGTTGAGGACCCAGGAGAGGGTGTGAATGAAGTTCCAGCTCCGGGGAGTGTCTGCAAAAGGAGAAAACCAGATTTATCATGTCCTTACTGTCACTTTTAAAGTGGAATTGCACACAAGCGGGTCCTGATGATCGACACGACCCAACGTTTCTTTACAATATTTGAATACAGACAAAACATAGAAACCAAACATTTACATCTTTTTGAGTCTCAATGAATGATTATTTGACCTTTTAGTCACAAAATGACTTTAAAAGAGTAAAAATCATCATAAAAGGTAAAAAGTAAAAACGTATTTAATTAATTACAGTCAAATGGACTATTTTGAATAAAGGATCGTGATCTTAAAGCCTCTTCTGCTTCTAATACATTAGAATAAATGAGATACAGAATGATGGGCTGATAGGAAAATGATCTTCCTAAGTATCTCTAACTGCTTGTTTGCATAAAGCTATTTTTGAAACTCAATACAAAACGATATAGTGCAGGACTGTCTAGTAGCCTGGATTTTAAAAGCAGTTCAGACACGATGCTCACTACTTTTTTTTCTTGTTTTTTTTAAACATTGAATATGACGTCACCGGAACCTAAATCATAAACATTTCATGACACATATTTTGACTCCACTGTGTTCTGATGATGAAAATGTGGATGTTTTATTAAAAAATTACATGTAAACACGCTTTTTTTGGGCAAAAATTGTTCGACCGTAAAGCATTGTGGTCTATTTTCGCTAATCTGGGAAATTTCTAGGACACTCGATTTTGGAATTGTAGATTCGGACAGCACTAGAAAATGGCGAACGGACTATATAGTGAGCTGTAAAGGGATTTGGACATTGACACATATTAGGATTAGTTGCGATAACTATCCTAGAATGCAATTTTTATTCTGTTCACACCTAATTTTATTTGCAATTTTGTAAAAATAATATTTAATATTTTTCTGTTTAAGATGATGCTATATTAAGTGGAGTCCTGGATTTAGTGGGATGTTGTGAATTAGAGATATAGTAAAATAGAAGTAAAATTATTATTTACAACATAAAAATTCATTTAATTGTATTTGTGAGATGTGTGTTTTTGTGTATTTTTTATTATGTCTGCTATTTTAGCATTTTTTTTATTTTACTGCTATTTATTTCAAAAGATGCTTTGTTGCAGGAAAAGTCCTATACAAATAAAGTTGAATTTGAATTTAATATTTTTTTAAAAAGTTTGATTTCTTTCTGAATTTATTTCCAGTTTTGAAAAAAAAATACTTTTGCTTTCAACTAGATGTTAAATTAAGGTTATTTTGGAGCCAAAGTGAATATTTACATCAAAAGTCATTAAGGGGTTAATCATTTTACTTCACTTCTTTATGTTTTTATGACTGGAAAAAAAAAAACAGTAGGTACTTACATTCTGTCACAAAAAAATTGAGCATAGTGAGAACGACAGTGTGGCCGCTGAACATGTAGTCGCCACACGTGTGCACTCCGGTCAGAGTCATCCCAAAGCCGCTCCAGATGGCCACAGCCCGCTGCAGTTTGGCCCACATGTCCCCATACATCTATAGATAAAAGGAACATTCATTACTATATATTATAATATGATATAAATGTCTATACAGTGTGTTATTGTACCTTCCCAGAGCACTGCAGGTGCTGTCCTGGCACTGACAGTGAGGTGACAAACATGGTGATGCAACGCAGCATAAACACGGTGCCCATCAGGCTGCACAAGCGCCGCAAAAGGATGGACCTGCATGTCGGGAGCAAAGACGACACGACAGTTTGGATTTATGGAACTTGACACTGAAAGAACACGATGATGAGAGGGACGACAATAGACTGCTAAAAAATAAAAAAAAGAAATGCTGTCAGGACTCTCACCTGTGTCTGTGCAGCAGCAGAACCAGCAGCCAGATGTTACAGAGGATCACCCCACACGCCTCAGCCATGGCAAAAGCCCAGGGGATTCGAGGAACGCTGATCAAGCAAAAGCAGAAAAATAAGTTAAAAAAAAAAAAAAACAGCTTTCATCATTATCAAACTGAAAAATGACTTTTACTCTACAAATCTTCTAACATATGAATTTCTTGGAAAATATTGTGGAAATTCATGTTTATTATCCGGTGGAAAACAATGATCATTTCTGCAAGTTCCAAATCCTGTTTTTTCCCCGATTAAAAAAATGTGTAATCTAAAAAGCTTTATTTGTTTGTTTCATCTACCAAAATGCACAGAGGCGATTCCCTGAACTCTTTCATTATTCTGAGACTTTCCTTGAGCTGCTCAAAAACAATGGGCCCCACTTAGAAGTAGGTCACTTCAAAAGACTCAGAAATCTCTTTGACTCCTTCAGGAGAACATGGGGACAATAATAGAAGCTCGCTTTGAGGAAATAGGCCACAACGTGTGACATTAATTAGTCTGTGGCATTTCCGTCTTTTGTTGCCGTACTTGCTTGACCCCCTGAAGAGTGTTAGAAAATAAATTGCAACTCATAATTTACCCTTGGAGGTAAATAAAGTTGAAATTGTGGTTAAGTTAAAGTTTTCTGCTTACCTGTCGAGGAAAATATCTGGCAGTGGAGGGTATGTGCGCATGTCAGGCACGCGTTCATGCACTATGACCATGACGAAGGACGTGAACCCGAACACAAACACCACGTACACCGAGCTCAGCACCGTCTTCCAGTACTCAGGATCGAGGCGCCTCATCTGTTGCTTGTATTTGCCGTTAGTGTACTGCTGGTACTCCTCTCCCACCGGCGCCGTGTCGGTGCCGTCAGAGTCCCTGTTCGAGTCTCCGTTGCATAACCAGTCCAAGGTGCCCCCAGAACCTGAAGGAGAAAGCCCCTCGAAGGGAACGCCGAGCTCTTCCAGCAGGTCCATGTTCTGTTTTTGAAGCTTGCGGATGGACATCATCAGCCTTTTGATGTCTCCCAGCACCTTGAGCTCCAGGGGCGGCGAGCGGAGGTCATACTCGCTGAGGGCGAGCAGGCTCGTGCCGTCCAGGCGGTGCTTGTTGCACAGTAGATCCACATAGTCGCAGAAGCCTTCTTCTCTCAACCACTTGGCAACGTGTTTCGGCGTCCAGCGGCGGACACTCAGCTGGGTCATTTCCCCCCTCTTCACTGTATAGGGTGGAGAAGAGAAAATAAATTAAATTAAACATACATCTAAAAAAATACCTAATTACTGCAAGCTAGTTGGCACAAAAGGAAAATAATGAACCAATTTTGTATTTCTATAGTTGAAATCATTTTTGAGGATTGTAAGGGAGTAAATCATTCATAAAATACCACATGTGTTCCCTGCTGTGACTACAAGTGTAAACATTTCTAGCCAAAGATGCAGGATAACCTTCTAACTATAAGTAGTTGAAGTTTTCCATTGATTTATATCTAAACTTCATCTAAAATAAAAACTAGTTAGTAACTTCAAGTTAATTTAACTGTCATTTTAATATAATCAAGCTAAAGCACAGACCATCAAAGATAACTTCAATTAAAACAGTTAAACCTTGAAACTTAAGCTAACTAGCAAGGTTTATTTACAAACTGTGTGGAAAAAGACACGTTTTAGAATTTAACTAAGTAAGTAAATAATAAAATGAGCCTCCATAAATATAAAATGAAGGTTAACTTGAGTGATAGCATCTCCCAGCATCTCCTCCAGAATGACTCAGTCTGCTTTAAAATGAGCTACTTAGCTTCTGCTAGCTTGATTCAAAACGTGACGCTTTACTCACCCGGCTGAGATTAAACAGACGACTAGGTCTTTTAGTTGCTCGGTTTACTAACGTAGAGCCATCTCGTTCGAGTTACAGGGAGCCGTGTCCGCGGTGTGTGCTGCGAAATCCCCACCGTGATGAAAAGCATTTCGCCTGAGGCTCGTGACGGCTAGCATTCATGTTATCAAGCTAAAGCGGTAATGTCGAGTGTAGCGGCGCGCGGAGAAAATAAAAATCTAAGCCGCGCGCGCTTCTGTAAGGATGGTCAAGGCTGACACCTAGCGGTCAAAAGGCAGTACAACAGATTAAACCTTGAATATGGGACATTTATAATATTAATTATTTTATTTATTTTTAACATATTAATTTATGTTAACATGCATTTATTATTATTATTATTATTATTATTATTATTATTATTATTATTATTATTATTATTATTATTATTATCATTTTATTTGTCACAATATCAATTGGATTAAAAGAAATGCTACTTTTAGAGTAAATGTGGACTCAATGGGACCTGTTTTTTGGACAGAAAAAAAAGAAGGTTGACCACAGAGAAAAAAATAAATAAAAATAAAAAAATACATGGTTCATGATGGATCAAAAAAGAAAAAAATGGTCCACACAAATTAAGATTTTAACCTTTGTGCTGTTAGGTACCACACAAAATTAAATAACTGGTAATCACACACTGTGGATCCTTAGATGTTAAGATGCTTCTGACTTCACTATTTAATATTGATTTTAGTACAAAAATGAGATTTTCTGTATAGTATAACATTTACATATTTTTTCCATCTAATTAAGTGCATTTGGCTGTAAAGAGTGAAATAAAAAGCTAAATTTGTAAAGGTATATCTTGTCACGGAAATTATACATTTGCTTATGTCTCATCCTCTGCGTCTTGTTTTCTTATTGTCAGAACACCCTGATCACAATGTGTAAACATTTTGATTTCATTGGAACATCTTGTTAGATATGGCATTTACGCTCCCGTCTGGAAGCTCCTGATTAACAGCTGATTGTATGACTGTATAAAATGTGAGCGTCCTTCATCACAGATCAGAGCTCTGCAGACCTCTCCGCCATGCTCGCCAACATGTACTTTTCTCTGCTCTGTTTAATAAATATTCTTGAAAACGTCTGACAAAGTTTCTTCATTTCATCGGATCAACAAAAATTCCACCACAATCTAAACAGTCAATATTATCATTTCTGTAAGTGTTCAACACATTTTGATTTAAATTTATTTTAGTCTAATTGGCCCCAAACACCCAAATAAATATAAATATAGTTGGATAGTTGTTTCTTATTTTGAATTTTTCTTTACAATTTAACATAATTTTTTAAAAAGTATTTTAAACCTACTTGTTCAGTGATTTTTTTTAATATTCTAAATCCCATGTACTGTCTTTCTACTAATTTTAGGTATTCACAAACAGCGAGAAGATAGATAGAAGTGATCTTCAAAACCTTAAAAAATGATCATCTGTGCACATAGATGAAAAAAAGTGTCTTAAAGATTTAGAGGTGTAAAGTTGGGCAGCATTTTGAATTTAGGTCAGAGTTTTATTTTTAGAGTGGAGGCACCTGTCCTTGTCAGTACCAGCACGGCTGCTATGAAGCCTCCACAGAGTATCCAAATAAATGCTCGTGGAATAAATCCTCCAAATGTGGGAGTTTGTGTGCAGTCAAACACTAACAACATGCAAGTAAACAGTGCTGTTCGGCCTTTTACTCCTTCTGTGAAAGAGCTGGAGAAGGTTCTGTATGGAGGCAGAAGATCTGGAAACCATGTGGATGAAGTTTGGCCAAACCTCTTTATTGGGGATATGTGAGTGTTTTATTATAGATTTATCTCTTTTTACTGAGTTTATAAAATATACTTTTTGCTCAGGTCAGTTGCTAATGATCGCTACAGCCTGTGGAAGCTTCGAATCACTCATGTGGTGAATGCAGCTCATGGGAAGATCCACTGTCAGGGGAGTCACGACTTCTATGGACCCACAGTGGATTATTATGGGATCCCAGCAGACGATTCTCCATCATTTAACCTCTTTCACTATTTCTCTCCTTCAGCTGAGTACATCCAGAAAGCTCTAGACTCAAATGAGGGTAAACATCCACCATGTTGAATCTCTTTCAATTAAAAAAAACAACAAATGACCTCAAATTCTTCCTGTTTTTCCAGCTAGAGTTTTAGTCCACTGTGCAGTTGGAGTGAGCAGGTCGGCCTCCATTGTTCTGGCCTACCTGATGATCCAGCATCATTACAGCCTGATGGAGGCTATCAGCAAGGTCAAAGAGAACAGGTGGATTTTCCCAAACAGAGGCTTCCTCAGACAGCTCTGTGCTTTGGATAAACAGCTTCAAAAATGACTTTGAATCGACAAAAACTTAAAACTCCTAAAGATGGTAGTTTCATGTAAACAAAAAGGCTTCATCCGCCAAGAAAATGACCCTACTGTTGAGATGTTTCAGGAAGAGAGAGCGCTATTTAGAGGATGATATGAAGGACAGAAAAGAAAAAAAAATACTTTGAACACTCCTGCCACTTAAATATGCTCTTTTAATGTTTGTTATTATTATTTTGTTGGTTCAAAGCTAAATGGTTTTCAATGAGTAGGCAATAATGATGTATCTGTTGCTGTTTATCACTAAACTAAACAAAGCTAAACTAAGCTAATTTAAGCTAAGGTAAGCTAAGCAAAACTAAGCTATAAGCTAAACTAAGCTAAGGTAAGTGTGGCTGCATTTTCTGTATATGCAGCCACAGTAAGTTAAGCTAAGCTAGGATAAACTAGCTAAGCTATAAGCTAAACTAAGCTAAGTTAAGCTAAGCTAAGATAAACTAGCTAAGCTATAAGCTAAACTAAGCTAAGTTAAGCTAAGCTAAACTAAATCAACATGAAACCTCTCCTCCTCCAGGTGGTCAAATGGTTTCCAAGCCTATAGACTTAGATTTATCAATTGAATGATTCGATTCAATAAAAACAATTTTGAATCTCACTTTAGAAATACTGTTACAGTAAAACATGCATTATCAATGTTTCTTTTATTGGAAAAACAATTGCCTTTATGGCATTAGCAACACAACATATAGAAAACAATGTTTCTAATTGATTATTTACTTATTTTAGTAGAAAAGATGAGAGTTAGATAATCATATTTGAGTTTACTTTCTGTATATTAAGCATCAAACTTGAATATTAATGCATTTCTGGGAAGAGAAACCTGTGGAACAACATACTGGTAATCCTTTGACGTCTGGATTTATTTCCAGCAATAATAAAAAAAAAAATAAAAAAAAAATCACATATGGTTTTTCTTTCATGTAGATGCTTAATTAAAGTAATTTTGACGCTCAAGTGGTTTCATGCATATTTGGGGGTGAAGTACCTAAATCAAAAGATCAAATTTATCCCCTGAATCCGTTTCGGAGCTATTCCGTTGCTGGAGCCTATCCCACCTACTATTGGGCAAAAATTTAACTCAAATTAGAAACCAAAACATTCAAACTTCCTACACTGAAAAATGAACAAAAATGAATAAAAGTTACGCCTGATTAAAATAATTACGTATTTTTTTGTAAAAGTTGTGCTTTTTCTTACCATTGTTTTGATTATTTTTATGTTTCATGTTGTTTTTGAAGATTGGGAACACTTTTTATGTCTTTCTTCTTCTTTTCCTTTGTTAAAATGCTTCCTTTTTTGTCATTTTTTCATAGTTTGATGTACTATTTATTCTTTTAAACCAATAAAATAAAAAAAAGTCATGCTGGAACTTAATAGTTTTGAGTTTTAATTCTCATTTTTTATTATACATCTCATATTTACTATACCTAGAAAACCTTTTAATGCTTTTATAGATGGTATGGTTCAGAATACAATCGTCTAACTCTTTTAATTAATCATTAAACCCACTACAGCCAGTAATTTAATCCAAATGGTACTTAGATTGCTCCCTATAATTATTGTTATATTAACGACATTTCCACAAATGTCACTTTAAGTATGCTATCAGCATGACTTCATGACTTCCTGAATGTCCTGTAATTTGTGGTTTTATGTTTCGATGAGTCTTCCTGCGGCGCCATTATCAGGTCAAGTTTCCTACTAACTTCCCCCTATATTTAATACGATTTATATTTTGTGGCTTTACTGTAATGAAACCTTCCAAATGATTCATTGAAATTATTATATATTTTTTTCTGAATTATCACAAAAGAGCTGACATGTCTTTCTGAGAGCAAATAGTTTTGACGAAAAGAGATGTTTTTGGTTGATAAATTCTGTATATTTATCGGTTTCAAGGAAAAACTGTGCCGTGAAAAGTCAGAAATAAGAGGATATTTTTGCGTTTTTTCTTCCTTTTTTTAAGTGGGATTTTTTTTCTTTATATGTTTAAAACTAAAAGAAACGACCTGCAGGAAACATCTTAAAATGAGATCTAAGATTGTGCAAATCTAAATGATGAAATAAGAAAAGTGATTTGATGTCTTTTCTGCATTTAAAATGTGTGAAATTGACCTGCAACGTGCGAGAGTTTTCAAAAACATCTATTTAATGTCATTTACCCAAAAGCGAAGATTAATTTTCTTCATTTTTTGAAGGGTTAATTTGACCTCTCTGGGTGTTCGTTTGAAAGCTGCATTAATCTGTTAAAGCATTTCTGTAAAAAAAATTATGTTTACGATAAGCGGCGGGAATTAATTTTTCCCCCTCCAAAATGACAGCAATTATCACAGCCAAATGGAAATAGTCTTCTCACTTTGAAGTGAAGTAAAGCGGCGCCTCACAGCAGTGTGAAGAGCAGAGCCCTTCGCTGCACCATTTGTTGTCCTGCCCTCCGCTGGAGTAAGACTACACGCTAGGTTAAGCACTAAATTGGGTAACCGTTCTGTGACAGCACCTGCCTGCACTGATCATCTGGAGCTGGAGGAACTACTAACAAACTTTTTTTTAAAAATAAATTAGATTTGGACTTTAAAACCATGAAGGACAAGAAAAAAGAATATCTGACTGTGAAGGACCTGCAGAGAGTTCTGGACTCATGCAAGCTGCAGCTGAATCAAATTGATGAAGTGTGGCCGAATATATACATAGGAAATGTGTAAGTATATTTTCCCTGCAACTTTGAAAAGGTCACTCCACATTTCTTACACGTCTGGTGTCTCTTTTTTCCTTGCTAGGGCAGCTGCCCAAAACAAGGCCGCCTTGCTGAGGTTAGGTATAACTCATGTTTTAAACGCTGCTCACTCCAAGAGGGGGAGCATGGGGAACCAACGATTTTATGGCAACGACTTTGTGTATTTTGGCATTCCAGCAGATGACTCAACGCACTTTGATCTGGATGTTTATTTCCAGCCAGCAGCTGATTTCATTCACAATGCCTTGAAGTCGCCCAGTGGTAAGACTCCCCACCAATTATTCCACAAAACACCAATTTGCAAGTTTTGCATGCCAATAGAGGGAAATCAGCCACCATCACGCTGCCATGTCAATGTCACCACTTATTAAAGTGTAGCTCTCCTATGTAAACACATTTTCAGGCGGCAGTAATAGCCGCCTGACCTTGCAGAATTTAAATTTATAATGTGACTGTGGCTCCTTTCAAAGAAGCTATCAAGCAGAAGACAAGTTGGGATTAAAGAATAAGTCGGCCCCGTCTGCAAAGAGACCTTAAATGAACAAAGAATTGTGGGTTTTATTTTTAGCACACAGCAGAGAAGAAGAAAAAAAGCAGTTTGAGGCAGTCATGTATGATATTAATAAGACTCTTCGCTAATCCCTTCTGTGCCCCTCATCCTTTTCTTTAGGGAAGGTCCTGGTGCACTGCATCATGGGAATGAGCCGCTCGTCCACCCTGGTGCTGGCGTACCTCATGATCTACCATCACCTCTCCCTCAAAAAGGCTCTGGAAAAAGTGGTGAAGAAAAGAGCCATCTACCCAAACAGGAACTTTCTGGCGCTGCTGCTGGATCTTGACCTTCAGTTGACGAAGAAGAAGAAGAAGAGAACATGTCAAATCCTGTAGATGGATGGTGTTTGCACTTTTTATACTTTTGTTTCATCACTGGATTTTGGTCAACAGATCTCTGTGAGGTTAGCGTGTGATTAGTATTTTTCTGAGCTGCAACAGCTTGTAGAATTTTATCAAGAAAGTCTGTAAAATATTATTGATTTGGCAACAATTGTGCAACTTCTGTACAAACACCAGGTGTTATAACCATAATTTCTATAGTCTAAAAACCTAATTCATCAATCATTTGGTTGAAGATAACTTTGTGAGCACTTTGTGGCATTAAAGACCCTCTCTAATCATCTTTTGATCTATTTTAAAGGTGTTTCCAGTGCTCTTTTGAGTACGAATATGCAATTTTTATCCAAAAAAGAAGGACAAAGTAGGACATAGTTTCTGCAGAGCAGAAATGCAATTTAAAACTTTCATTTTACGTCATCCACCATGAGAAAAATGCTACAAAAACATGTTAAAGTGGATCTTTAATGCGCTTTCAGTGACCAATGACTATTTAGTATTGTTTTCTCTTTTGTAAATGTGTTGGAAAATAATTTTGCGCAAAAATAAAATTTTAAACTAAGTATTTAGGCTCCTGGTTTGATTCATCTTTTTTTTTTTTTAGAATCTCTTAGGTGAGAACATAAAGTAAACATGTTTCCAAGAGTAAATCTTTCTACTTTTAGTATTTCACTATTTTTTTTAACATTAAAATAAAAAAAAAAATAAAAAAACAACATTTTTATAAGCTAGTAAACTGTGTTTTTTGGAATGCTTTTGAATATTTTGTCAGACATAAATAGGACTTAAACTTTGTTTGAAAGTATTCCTTGATGTGGTCAAAATAAATTAAACTTTAAAACTCATTGACATGAGGCTTACATCTTAAAAAATGTAAATATGTAAAATAAAAATATTTAATGGGTTATATTGTTTGGTTGGTAAAAACAACAAGTCTTCAGTCTGGTGAAATGTATTTTTTGTGTTTTTAAGTAATTAAAAATCACAAGCTAATTTGAGTGCTTTTATTTTCCAAAAAAGAAAGTACTAATAGTTTTTAAATTAATTCACTTCAATGATACTTTATTAATCTAGATATAAATTCATTTATTTTATGAATTCACATATTTTTAAAGAACAAGCGAGATTCAAAAATTTGACAGTAGGCAGTAAAGTGACGTGTTAGCATGTTAGCATGTTAGCATTCTGTGTGCTAGTTTTAAGAGTTTTCTGGTTTTAAGCAAATAAACAGGAATTTTTCTTAATAAAACAAAAAAAAACACTTTTTATTCATTCTAATGCTTGTTATTGTAATGAATTTATTTTTACTTTGACAACTTAAACATACAGGCTTATTCATTGTTGAGACTGTTAGCATATTTCTGTCAACCTGCTAACAGGAGTTTATACTTATAAAATTACTTTTTTAGAAAAGCACATTAGTATTTTTAAGCTTTTTGGAAGAAACTCGCTTATTTATGTGATGTCCAACTTCCACATTTTCATCACTAGCTGCAGTTTAACAAGCCAGTGAAGCCAATTTGACCGAACTATAAAATATTTTTTGTTTTATTTTTTTAAATAATAAAAAAGTATTTTATTTTTTCTTGCTAAAGATAGCTTTGAAATGTAAATGAACCCATTTTATTCATTCATTTTATGTGGAAAATGCATATTTGTGATTCTTAAGAATTTTCTTTTGTAAATTAATTTTCTTTCTTTACCTTGTGATGGACCAAAGTAATCTTTTTCGATTTTAGGCCTTGGAAAAGTAGACTGCATAATCACAAACTGTCTTCTTGACCTAAGTGTGAAATGACCACATCTTTTTCATCAAACTCTCTATGACAATAATGTTTAACAGCAGGGATTTTAACATGTTCTCACTGAAATTATTACCTGAAAGTTCCTGGTAAATGTCTATTTATGCTATTTTATATTAAAAATTACATCAAATTAAACATAAATAAAATTCTAATTTTATATTCTTAACTATTGTAATTTAATTTATGATAACAATTAAATAATTGCTTTGAAAACTTTATCTAAAAAACAAAATGACCTTGCAGCAATCTCACCAATATCTTTATCATGTTTTATAATGAACTGCACCAACAATTATTAGATTTTTCATGTCTTGACCAGATAATCAAAAACATTGAACAGATAAAAGAACGACAAGAAAGGAATGTTTCATTTTGATGCTATTAGGGAAATAAAAAGTGGCGTCCTCTGCACCCTCTCGCGCTGGCAGCTCAGGCAGCCTGAAAGGAATGCTGAGGATGATGCCAGAATTATTTTGGGCATTGATTCAGATGTTAAAATAGCAAAAAGGGTTGCAGGGCAGATTACCAAAGAGAACGCACACAGTTGTGCTGTCAACCTACATGGAGATCTTCACAGAGAGACCATTGAAAGCGATTCCAGTCAAGGCAAGTGTCTCCTAACTATTAGTATTGAAAGAAATACGCAGAATTACTGGGAATATGTTGCATTTACATGTAATATATATGGAGGTATTTACTGACTTTTTTATATTAATTTGCCTAAATTCTGGTTGAACTTGACAGGTGGGAGACTGAGGGATAGGTCAGGACAGAATGGAACCAGGGAATGTTAAAAAATAAAAAAAATATCACTTATTTTCCTTCTTTTTTAACCGCAGGCGTTTTCCCATACATAGCATCTTTAATTACACAAAAGTGGAGCAGGAAGGACAGGTTAGCCTAAGGGTGGAAGCTGTGCGAGCAGTGCTGCAGATCAACATGTGCACCAGGGAAATCTCTTTTCTTGCCCTCACCGTGGGAGGGAGGGAAGGGTTGTACTTATAGATCAATGAGGAGAAAGAGGAGCCTCCAGTTATTCCAGTTGTGCAAAGATACACCTCGACTTCCCTCACTTATCGCGCTCTCACACGCAGGTTGCATTGACGGGGTCATGTTCTTTTCTTGCACAGATTTGGAAAACACAGCAACTGCATGCAGGGAAATATGGAGTCATCACAATGTTTGAATGCACTTCCATATGCCGCGGCAGCTTAACAAAAGGTCACAGAAACAGATTTGGCCTCAATGGCTTAAATCCCCGTGGAGAAAAAAAAAAAAAAAAAAAAACTCTCCCAGGATAAATGCAAATAAGAAGCCGAGCTGCCAACGGTTTCTTCACCGGCTGAAACATCACTTGTACATCCTCATCCTGAAGCACAGTCCTTCACCTGACAAATTGATGCTAATGTATACAGTGTGAGTCTCTCCAAAGCCCAGTGTATAAATTGTAAATGTGAAAGTTAAAGTTGCCGACAGGAGAGAAAAATATATTTATTGGGCCTAAATGCCAATTTTCTGTATAAATAAACTGAGCAAGTGCTGCTGAACTGTATATGAAAAACTGAGAGCACCGTGAGGTCAGTCTATAATTATGTCGACTTGTGGTCCTGAGCTTGTGTGGAGTGCATTTATTAACATAATTACAATCTAGATTTAAAGGCTACACTCCCTTAACATTGGATGTTTGATTTTTACATTTTCTTGGAATAAAACCCACATTTAGTTTTCAGTTAGTGTTAAAAAATGCACTTCTTTTAGTAAAGAGGAAGACTCTATAGTTTTGTTGCATTCTTGGGTAAAAGGTAGAAAGTCACATATGGAATTCCTTTTGTTTTCTTACAAAAATCTGCAACAATGAAGATCAAATCAGTTAATTAGAGTTTATTAGAAATTCGTCTAAGTTGTGGACTGTTGGCACCCCCTTGTTTCCTTTCTGTTGCTGAGAGCTCTCTGTTTACATGCTCTCCCGCTAGCTTACAGCCCCTCATAAAAGCTCCTTGTGTTCCTAAAAAACAGGACGTTTCACAATGTTGCTGAAAAATGAAACAATTTTCCTTCAACTTTTATGTTAAAATGTTGAACTAAAGTGTTTTGAACATGAACAAAAGATCACCAGAAAGGGTTTTGGTGGCATTAGTATCTATGTTTAATTTATCTCTAAGTTGATTTTCGGTTGTTGTTTCCTACTTAAGGATCCATGATTTGTTTTCAGAAACAAAACCTGACTCTTTCCTGGATCTTTTCCTTGTCAGAGATGTCCTAAAACTGTCCAGCCCTAATGCTGGCAGGAGGTTTCTATTATGTCATTTTATGCAGACGACATATTTCACTTTAGATAAACGTGAATGTCGACTATCTCAGATGGATCAAACATTGGATCAATAAACACAATTTCTGTAATGTATTACATATAAAAATAGTAGCTTTTATCTAATTACCATTTTTGAGTTAAGTAATCCATCATTGGATGCGGTATTGGACACAGTACTGGACGCAGTTTTGGATGCGTTTTTGGACTCAAAATTGGTTGCGGTACTGGACGCTGTATTGGACGTGGTATTTGACGTGGTATCGAACAAGGTATTGGACGTGGTATTGGGTGCAGTGTTGGACACGGTACCTGACATGGTTTTGGATGCGATACTGGACGTAGTTCTGCATGCGGTATTGATCGTGATACCGGATGCGGTATTGGACGTGGTACTGGACGCAGTATTGGATACGGTATTGGACGTGATACCTGATGCGGTATTGGACGTGGTACTGGACGGGGTTTTGGATGCAGTATTGGACGCTGTATTGGACCCAGTACTGGTACCGAGTTAGGGTACCGATACGATCCATATCCTGGGGGTTGGGAATCCCTTATTAGCCCCTGTGGTCTGGTACCAAGCAGCCCTCAGACCAACGTGGAGGTTGGGAACCCCTGATTTAAAGGGAACATCCAACATGTCATAAAGTGACGGGGAGGGGGCCCAGCCCATAGTTCCATATATAACAACTTGGAAGTGAGATTGGGTTGATAATGCACACTTTGAAGGGCATTATCATGCTGATATCATGGTCACTTACAAAGGAAGTAAATATTCAATTGAGGTTAAGTAATTTATTTCTGTTAATTTTTGGGTTTAAATCGCTTTTTCTCAAGAAGCGGTCTGTTTGATACATGGTTGGTTGAGCCAGTACTGACCATGACTGCAGCGACCAAAAAAAAAAACTAGATACATATTTTGATTATCACGATAGGTTAGGCATCATTTCAGAAAGATTTCACCTCTTACCACTTGTTTTTGTCCAGATGATGAAGCAAAAGTTTATTTTAAAGAAGCCTGTGCAGTGATACATAACTTTTGAGCTACGTTAATTCTTTTTTAGGTGCGCATTATCACTTTTTAATCCACACCCAGCAGCCAATCAGAATTGAGTATTCACCCAGACCATGGTATAAGACTGAGTTAGTCCACATCAATGGGTAAAATCATTGATGAAATTATGTGGATGAACTTTAAAATTCCCCTACATCCAACCAACAGCAGGACTCTGTTTTTCAGTTCAGCTCCAGACTGGTCTCAGTCCACCCAGACTCCTAAATGAACCCCCCATAAAACATAAACTCTGCAGTCCAACAATGACAAAATGTTTAGAGTCATTCCAAAAAGACCCAGAGATCAGGGCCTCACTGACTTCCTAACCCCCCACCCCCCAGGCCTTTGTGCTTCAGGCTTTATCATCCGTTTCTGTCTGTCTGTGCTTCCCAGCAGTCACTGTTGTCCAAACTTCATAAAAGTGAGAGGAGCTGCTCTGTGTTGTGAGACATGCCTAAAGGCTTCACCTGCCTGGCGAGCCCTGAGGGGCGAGACGGCAGGTATGAGACCCCCCCAGCATCCGAGCTTCACAGGCTGATGTGGACAAAGAAAGGGACCAGCAACCATCTGGATGAGGTTTTCCCGAGAATATACATCGGAGACATGTGAGAATCAATGTTAGAAACTCATTTTGGTAGATTTATGGTGTCTAATATACAGTAAGGATGCTTTACTTTTTGGTTTTTATTCAGGTATGCAGCCAAAGACAAGAGGAGCCTCCAGGCTCACCAGATCAGCCATGTGCTCAACGCCGCTGATGGGAAATTCAACGTAAACACAGGACCCAGCTTCTACCGGGACACCAAAATCACTTATTATGGCGTGGAAGCTTTCGACATGCCATCATTTTACTTGAGCCCCTTCTTTTACCCTGCGGCGAATTTCATAAAGACTGCTTTGAGCTCGCCATCAGGTGAGGCGTTAGCTTAGGAAGGACAAGGCGTGGAATTCGTCCATCAATTCCCATCACAACAACCCCCCCCAGATGTATTGTTCATTAAAATGCAAATCAAATACTAAACACAATATCAAGCTAATATCTTTCCCCGCACAGTAATCTTCTCGTGGGCTCAAACCTTTGTCAGGAAAATTAGTTTTAAATGGATTGCTGTGGTAATTTGTAAGTAACACTTTTATTGGACATGGAAATTACACAATTATGTTTGTGCTCCGTGCCTGCATGCCCTGTTATGCAAAGTGAAGCCAGTATCTGACATGACAGTAATAAGATGAGGCCTCCTCCTTCACATGCTGGCTGATCGAGGGCTCCAGTGTGTGGCGGGGGCCACAGTAATCCCCGCCAGCAATACATAGAGGCCAAGACAGTTCAATTACGCGCTCCTCTGCGCCCTAATCCCCAGCTCCGATAAGAAACCGGGGATTACTGCGCTAGAAACATTTGTTGCAGCAATGTTAAAACTTTTAGTCTGGAGTTAGAAATACTCCACAACATGCATGGATTTTACCGCAAAAGAATAATTGTAATTGTAAAGAAATCGTGTGGGTGAAATTCTTCAAAGACAAAACCTGAAATGAGTGTTTGTGTTTCTGGTAGGGAAGGTGTTCGTCCACTGCGCCATGGGGCTTAGCCGCTCATCCACCTTGGTTCTGGCCTACCTGATGATTCATGAACGCATGACTCTGGTGGATGCCATCAAAGCCGTCAGCCCCAACAGGAACATTTCACCCAATGAGGGCTTCTTGGAGCAGCTCAGAGAGCTGGACAAAAAGCTGCACTGCCAGGGAACGTCAAGAAGCTGAATGGATTCCATTAAATGTGATCAAATTGTTATTTCTAATATGTAACCCTTGTGTTATCTTATGGGATCCAGATGACCCAAACCTCACACTGATGTGTTATACCTCCCAAAGATGGACAAAAGTGGAAAGGACATTATGTCTGCAATGGACACCAGTGAAAATCTAAAATAATAAAAAAATTATAAAAAAGCTTTGTGGGTTCTAGAGGACCCAACTCCCAACGTTAACATGCCTGGTAAAGCACAAGAGATAGTGATAACATAAACAAGTACATTTGTTTTCTAATTACCATGCTGCCTTTTCATTAGTTCCAAAGAAGGCCAAGAATATGTCCGAATTCCTTCACTACTTAAGCTACAAATACAACTACGCGACAGAAAGTCATCAGCAGAATCTTCCATTGTAAAATGTTGGCGTGGTCATGAATGGAGACAGTGGCTGTCAGACGTGCAGAATGGCCCACTTTTTATACAGCCAGGTTACTAGGCGACCGCCTACCGATGGCACTTGATATGGGCGGCCGCCATCCAGTGACATTTACTCGTCGTTAAATTAAAACAGCTACCGGCTGGCGATCCGCCTTGAGGCTTTGCAATGGCATCATTCCCATCTGTCACTGGGCTAACATCCTCGAAATGTTCCCAACCAATTTCAACTTTTAGAGAAAAACTTTTTCTTCAAACCTCCGTGTAACTTGTATTTAGGTCAGTGCACCGTTGCAGTTTGTATATCTGACCATCTTTTTAGTGTACTATATAACGCGTTCGCCATTTTGTATAGCTGTCCAAATCTACAAGTCCAAAATCCAGTGCTATAGAAATTTCCCAGAAGTCTTTGCGAAATACTCGATGCTCAATAGTTTAACAAATTTGCATTTACGATGCATTGAACAATCCTTCATGTGAAAAAAAAAGAGTATGTTAATTCATTTTTAGCAAACAGCCCACGTTTTTATCTATGAGATCACAATAGATTCATAAATAGTCTTCGCAAAATGTTCATATTTATTAATCTTTTACTTCAGGAAAACAGTGACATCATGTTTGCCGTTTAAAAAAAGTAAAGGGCAAAGTGTCCGAATTGCTTTTAAAATCCTCCAGGTCTGATAATTTAATGTGTTCCAACATACCCTGCTCTGGCATGTTCTAATGGGCTGGACACACCTGAACCAGGTAAATCATGCAGACACTGCAGCCCTCGAGGCCTGGAATGTCCTATCCCTGCACTAGATTGTCCTGGACTATATGGTATTTTGTAGTTAGGGAGTAACATAAGTAAAACTATGTAAACAGTATTTTTGTAACTTTATGAATTACTATCTAAAGCTGTGGCTTCATTGTGGTTGTGAGTTTATTTAGATGATTTGTTTGTTCAACAAAGGTGTTTAAATGTAGATTAAACTCTTGATTTTTTAAAGTTTGAATTTGAGCTGTGTGATGGAGTTTATCACAAGTGTTCTGGTCTGTGTCACGGTGATCTAAAGAATAAATAGTCCTCAGGGCGTTTGCCCAGCCTCTGGTATGTCCAGCTGTCTCATTCCAAAACTGATATGAGGCTCACATGACAGCTACAGCGAGGGCCTAAATGTAGCCGGAAAGAAATAGCAAAACCCCAACTTATCAAAGTTTTGTGAGAGTGGAGTTGAATCTAAATTGTGATAATTATACAACAACGCTGACTTGAGAGGTGTAGATATGAGCTCAGAGGAGGAGTCAAAGTATCAGACACCACCCACCTGCGATCTGCTCAGCCTTCTGCTGAAGAACAGACGTTCCACTGGAGCTGTCAATGAAGTTTGGCCCAACCTCTTCATCGGGGATGCGTAAGTGACATTCTCACTTCGGGGCCCCGCTGCAATGTGGTGATCCGATTGTGAAAGTGTTGCTGCAAACAAGTCGTGCATTCGGCCAACTGCGGGGACGAGTATGAAATCTGTACATTTGAGTCACCAGTGATGCATTTTGTCAGCATATGTTACATAGATAGTCACAGGCAGGAGAAGGAAAAAAGAAAAGAAATCCTCCAACATTCTGGTTTTGTCTGTCTTTTCCAGGGCATCAGCTCAGGATAAAACCCTGTTAGCCAATCTTGAAATAACACATGTGGTGAATGCTGCAGATGGCCGAGGGCACATTGACACCGGGCCATGCTTCTACAAAGACACCAACATAATGTATCACGGAATAGAGGCACCCGACTGCAGAGATTTTGACTTGAGCCCATTCTTCACAGAGACAGCTGATTTCATTCACACAGCTCTGAGTGGGAAAGGTGAGTGTCTAAGACAGAAGAGTATGGTGGAAATGTATTATGGACCAAGACAGGGGAATTATATCAAACATATACATAGGTGGGACTGAAAAAAGTGGGTTTTCTACCTTTTTTGGAAACATTTGCACAGTTTTGACAGTAAAATGGCTCTTTTCTCTGTGTATACGTTTGTAATTTTGTCTTTATCTTTAGTTTTCTTTGCATAAAATGAACTTTTAATAGCCTAACGGCTAATAATGAACTACGTTATACTATTTTCCTGTTATAATCTTAATTAAAACTTCATTTTCATCATTAAAGTCCTTTTCTTTGCAAGTAGTCTTTTGATTATAATTATGCATTTTTTAGCCAACATAAAAAAACTTGTCCTTTTCCAGGACATAGTTTCTGCAGAGCAACAGAAATTCACCTCAGAGTTGTGGCAGTGAATTCCCAACATCCATCTGCTAGCTCACAGCCCATCGCAACCCAAACCTAACATTAGCAGTGCAACAAAAATGGCGAGACATTTCCAATTTCCTACAGTTTTGAGCCAGATTCCAGCTAAAACGAGGAAAAAAAAGACGTTCACGGATCTATTTGTCTGCATGTGGATGCATCAGATTGGAGGGAGCTTGTGTGCTTTCCTGATTCTCAACGATTTGATTAAAAAGAAATGCAATTCAAGTGTAATTTTCTTTATATTCAATTCAGTTCAGTTTTCTTTATACAGCTCAATCACAAAACATAGTTGTGTCAACAGGCTTCAAACTCGAAATTGCCCAAAAACATAAAATCAGTCATAAAATATAAACAATAGCTGATTGATAAACTAAACATATTAAACTAAACTGGGCGTCCCGGCCCTAAGACCAACATTTAGAGAGCCATTAAGGGCAAAATTTAATTTACCATAAGCCACTAGGAGCCATTCTGTAGAAAAAATAAGACACAGATTTGTATTTATTGTCACAAATATCACAAATATAGTTTTTTTCACATAAATAAAATTCATAACTTTTGACCAAGATTCACTTGACTTCCTTTCAAAATAAAAGACACTCTGAGGCAAATATAGCAGAATGTAGTGTGATGTCTCGAGTGATTTATGAATAAAAAATTACGCATGGTTTAAAAGAACGTCTTTGGTGGATCACAGCCAAAAATCTGTAAATCTAACTAAAATCTGATCTAGATCAACTTCAGCGTTCTTTCAAAGTTCTTTAATGAAATTTCCAATCTTTTAGCAAATTTAACATTTTGCAAATAGCTTATGCACTTTCAGCAAATCCCTTCAGCAGTTAAAGTCAATTGTGTCCCCATTTTCAGCAAAAAGCTTTAGCATCTATAGCGACTAAATTCAACAAAAAGCATTCACATTAGCATTATCGCAGGTAATGCAACTTTTCTAGTTGTTATTATTTTTGGAATTTCATTCAAACGTCTCAGTAGTAGGTTGCATGCTTTATAGCATATATAGCAAAAGATAATAATATTAGCAATAATAGAAAATCAAAATTTTTACCATATCAACTATTATACAATATTAATCTAAGCCCACGTAAGCCACAGTTAAGCCACAGCAGAGGGGAAAGGCCGACTTGGTTCAGTTTATGAAACCGTCTTCCTACTGATTAGCTCCAAAGAGAAATTTATAAGTCATCCATCATAAAAAATGCTACAAGAACGTAAAAAACACCAAAAACATGATTTTTATTGCAGTGGGTCTTCAAAAAATATTTAAAAAAATTGGACGCCATAATAGACAGTTTTTTATCCTAAAAATTGACCAAAATACTGAAAATGTTGCTTCAGCTTAATCAAAAATATGCTATTTGTTTGTGCAGGAAAGGTGCTGGTCCACTGTGCTCGAGGAATCAGCCGCTCAGCCACTTTTGTGTTGGCCTTCCTCATGATCAAAGAGAGGCTCACCATCATGGAGGCGGCGAAGGCGGTTTGCAAAAGCAGAAACATCCTTCCCAACGTTGGCTTTCTTCAGCAGCTTTGCTACCTGGACTTAACTTTGTCCCTGCAGAGGAGGAAGCCTTAATATGTGGAGGTGGAGAGGTGCAGCAGGAACGCTGGAGAGTTAAATTGGCTTTCAGCGCGCTGTGGGCTTCAGGGTGTGTGTGGGGTTGTGTTGCAGCCATTTAAGAATCAGCTTTAAAAATAGCGGTAAAAATAATCTAGTCACTTATTATGCTGTCACTGTGCAGTTTCATGGCAGCAACAGAGCTGCAGCCGTAATGCTTTGACAGAATAAAGGAGGAAAATGTGGCCACCTAAGGATTTGTCATGACTTAACACTTGACAGTTCCTGAAATCTCCTCCCCAAACGGGACCTTTTTAGAGCTCTGGAATATGCTCTGAAATAAACCAGTTTTGTGTGAAATCAGCACATTTCAAAATAAAATGTTTTAAAAAATGAAATTAAACAAAAGTTCATAGTGAATAGGTTTGTTAGCAAAGCTTTTTTTGTCTTAGCTTCGCAGATGTAAGATTGATATTGTTATTTCCTGGCTAATATTGTTTATTCTATATTCAGTAGGACAGATTTTAACCCTAATGCTGTTCTGTTTATGATTCTGATTTATGCTGACAAACCTGAGACAGATGCCCCTCTTCAAATCTGGGAGCAAAGTTTTGCTTTGAACTGGTCATCTGTACTCAATTTTAACCCAACAGTAGATAGGATAGGCTCCAGCAACCTCTTAGCCCCAAAAGGGATTTGGTGGATTCAGAAAATTGATGGTTGGATGGAAGTTTTGCTTAAAAATTGCATTTTTTTACCTCCAGATTTGAAGATTCCTTTGATGAAAACAGCAGAGCTGCAACATAATGTTCACTGTTTTAATTCCATTATATGTAATCAAGCAACAGATGAGCTTAAAAAAAAACTCCAGATGATCCAATGTACAAAAGTTCCTTAATTTGGTTTTGTGGAACAAAATGTGTTACATTTTTCCTACAAACATCATGTTTGATCCAAATTTTCATTTTTCTATTCCATTAAATATATTAAAAACTCAGAATTTCCACCCCTTTAACCACAACTTTGATATTTTTTAAGACTTTTCTCACATTTAGAATTATATTACAAAAACATACTTGCCCAATCAATTGTATTGAATCTTGTTTAAGTAAAAAAATCCACCTTAATAGTTGCATAATTCAGTTTTGAACTATTTTGTTCCTTAAATGCAACATTGCAACATTTTTTGAGACAAATTTGCTTGCTTATAGGGTTTAAAATACATATGAGTGATAACTAAATCAGTCCACATTTATGAGTCATTTATTGAAGTCATTCAATGTGCTTGTAATTTTTTATTCTACTTTTATTGTGAAAATCCACAAAAATAGACATTTTCCTTCTTTCTAACAGTGAAGGGGATCCTTTCTTTCTTACATGTAAGTTATATTTATATATATATTTTATTATAACTGTCTTTTTGGAGTACAAATGTATTGTTTTTACCTGATAATGCTGAATCAAACATCTGCAAATATTGCTTCAAGAAATTAGTGAAAAAAAGCAAAAATATGCACCCTTTATTGTAAAATATTCAATCAATATTTCACCAAAATGTAGTGGTCTTTCAACTGACAAACACAGAAATATCCCCATCCGCTGCTCAGACCTCTGATGCACCTCAACAACACAAAGACAGCCCATGTCTATAAATAAGCAATGCTCCACTTACTTATTCAGATTCCTCAAAACGCTGCGTCTTAACTGCTGCAATCCGGTGACGCACAGTTAAAACTGCGTCGCGTCTAAAAAGGCTTGATACAAAATGACAAAAATATGCCAACATGGTTGTGAGCGTGTTTACAGATTCAGGTCAGACTTTGAAAGGAGATGAAACACTGAAGCCATCTTAATAAGAAATGCTCTCCAGAGCTCGCTGGGAGAAAGATGCCGTCAAAATAAAAGGAATTGGATATCACAGGTTTAATGATTTCACTGTCAGAATGAATGATGGCAGAGTATGAAGATAAGACGGAAAAATAAAGGAGTCTGATGGTGTGAAAACTCAGCCTGACATGTTAGTGCTTTCTGCAATACAGCCATCATCCCGCTCTCACGTTTGGAGCTCGCATTTAGATCTCTGAATGGACTGTGTTTGCCATATAATGGGGAATCAAAGACATGTGCTATCGTGTAAAAAAAAAAAAAAAGAAAGCTCATCTGCCTGACAGTCTGACACATTTCACTTCTGCTCGGGCCCCCGAGGGCTTAAGAAGAAGCATCCCTAACAGGAGTTGTGAAGCTGCGCTTACATGCTTTCTCCCAGCCTCTGAAGATATGCAGAAAGGCTAAGAGAGGCTGACACAATTTCAAGGAGTCGCAGCTGAGCAAAAGCTCACTGCTCACTCCAGTGAATATGGGCATCCGTTGGCAAGCTCAAAGTTTGGATAACTCCAGCTTGCAGCCGGCAGCAGAGATTAAAGCTGTGTGTTTAGATGTGGATGGCAGGGACTGGCCGGGTTGAAGTTTTCCCCACAGGCACGGAACATGGCAGCTAAGGTCAGGGGCCTGCCACATCACAGCACTAAAAATATCCTCTGCATTTGATGCTTGTCACAGAGGCGGTTATACAATCTGTGTCCTGACTCAAGGCTGCCAGGACTGAGAATCTCACCATGTTCTGCTGCACAACGAGCTGCCAGAACGTAGAAAAATCAAACTCTTGAGTGAAAAACAAAAAAAAAATTGCCACGTTGGATTGGTGAGTTTGAGACCATCGAAGGGCATTTCCGTTTCCTCGTCCTTGGGAAGCTAAAGAGAGAGAGAGAAAAAAAATGGCTTCCCACGAGTGGAAGAAAAACGTTGCGAAAGCAGCAGAGGAATCCGGTCCAACAGATGACTATGTCACACCTGGGGGCTACGAGCTGGAGAAAATCCTCAACCGTGGGAGTGTGGCTTACACTCATGTCAATGAAGTCTGGCCTCATGTCTATATTGGGGATGAGTAAGTGCAGCTAATGGCTCTTCTAGCAAAAATAACAGAACTTTCGGAAAAAAAAAAAAAAAAAGTTGCTTTCTACTAGTTCTGCTACAAACGATTATTTCAATAGTTGACTAATCATGATTGTTTTTTCCGATTAGTCAACTAATCGGGTCATGGACAAACTGGTTTTAAAGCATCTTAACTATCATTGGCTTTAAACTAACTAAAAATTAGATATATAGCATAAGCTGCAATAATGCTAGTGTGAATGCTGTAAGCTGAATTTGGCTGCTGAAGATGCTAGTGCTGATAGCTGAAATTGATAGCTAAAATTGCAGAAGCTGATAGCTGAAATCACTAAAGGTAAGAGCTTGAAGCATCGTAGCCAGCTAAATTAGCCTTAAAAATGACTCAAAGGCTAAGCTAACCAAAACAGCTAGCATGTAGCTAGAAAAATTTGGCAAATTCCGAAACAGCCTAAAAAACTAAAAATAAAAGCATACGTTAGCTAAAACAGCTAGCATATAGCTGAAATATTAGCCAAATTCCAAAACAGCCAAGCAAAAAAAAGGCATAAGTTAGCCAAAACAGCTAGCATATAGCAGAAATATTAGCTTAATTCCAAAACAGCCAAAAAAAAGCAAAAAAAAAGCCTAAATAAGCCAAAACAGCTAGCATATAGCTGAAATATTAGCTAAATTTCAAAACAGCCAAAAATGCAAAAAAAGCCTAAATAAGCCAAAACAGCTAGCATGTAGCTGAAATATTAGCCAAGTTCCAAAATAGCCTAAAAACCCAAAAAATAAAAGCAGACGTTAGCCAAAACGGCTAGCATATAGCTGAAATATTATCTAAATTCCAAAGCAGCAAAAGCCTAAATAAGCCAAAACTGCGAGCATATAGCTGAATTACCACCCCAAAACAGCCTAAAAAAATAGAAAAAAAAGTCTAAGTTAGCCAAAACAGCTAGCATGTATCTGAAATATTAGCTGAAATTTTAGCCAAACCCCAAAACAGCCCAAAAGCTAGCATAATGCTATTGTAACTTTTGCACTTTAACTCTATATAATATAAAGTAACGACTAATCGACTACTAAATTAGTCAAATATTTTAATAGTCGATTAGTCATTGATTAATCGACTAATCTTGGCAGCCTTACTTCCATCAGGGAGACAGCAAAGGACAAGGTCAAGCTGAGGAGTCTGGGGGTCACACATGTCCTGAACGCAGCAGAGGGGACGTGGAACAACGTGGACACCGGGCCTGCCTACTACTCTGACATGAACATCGTTTACTACGGCGTGGTAGCAGAGGACGTCCAGACGTTCGATCTCAGCCAGTATTTCTTCTCAGCCGCTCAGTTTATCCACGAAACTCTGAGCGACCCTCAAAGTGAGACAACAAGAAGCTGCAAACTCCAGGTTTCAATATCTGGAAAACGAAAACTCGACTTCTACTTTCAGATAAGCTGCTGGTGCACTGCGTGATGGGAAGGAGTCGCTCGGCCACTCTCTTCCTCGCCTATCTGATGATCCACGAGAAGATGACGGTGGTGGACGCCATCGAGCACGTGAAGAAACGCAGACGGATCATCCCCAACTGGGGCTTTCTGAAGCAGCTCAGGGAGTTGGATCAGCAGCTCCAGGAGAACAGAAGCAGCTCAGCGTAGTATTCAGACCTCAAGAATTTAAATGAGTTTTCAACCTTATGGGAGACAGATTATACAAAATAATCTCATTTTAAAACAAAATTGGGGAAAAATCTAAAAAAAAAAGCAACACATCTGTTAGTTACACTTTTAAATTAACAGCTTATTCCTTGAAATCATGCTGCGTGATGACAAATATTTATCAATATCATGTGTCAAAGTCAAGGCAGTAATTATATCCGGCCCTCCAGATCATTTTATATTATTATCATTACTAACGGCCTGATGTTCTCTTGCTGACACTACGATTATGGAGGCAGTGAGATCAGTTAAAATTACTTCTCTTTCTTTATTAAACTTCGCATTTTACATCACAAAGGTGTCATCATCCTCTCCCTCATGGTGTAGAAAAAAAATAAACATAACCAGATAAAATAAACAAAAACATTGACAAAATCCACACTTAAATCCCAATCCGCCCAGACAGGCAAAGGGAATGATACCCAAATGCTCGGCCCGTGAACTACTGTGTTTTGGATTTCCCCCCCTGTGCGATTGAGTTTGACACCCCTGATCTATAGGATCATGCAAGAGATTTGGAGGTATTTAAAATTAAGAATCATTGACTGTATATGAGAAGTGGACTAAGTGAGTGTGACGTCACCCATTGAAAATGGCTCATTTTCAGCTCAAACCAATTGAGGCCAATTTCATTTTTTGGAGACGGACAATTGCAGCGATTGGTCCGAGTTAACGTTTCTATGGTAACCGCTCTAACCAATCAGGAGTGGGTTTTTTGGAAGTCAACTTAAAAACAGACAAAAAATCTGTCAAATGTGAGATTGCTTAATTTATTGAGGCATATTATTGGTCAGTTTATAAGTTGAATAATTGTACTACAATAAAAAAAAAAAAATTAAGATTAGCAAAAACATGTTACAAGAATGGCTATTCGGACTAATAGAATGACAGTAATAGCGGTTATTCTATAGAAATCTATGGGATTTTGGCTTCTTTGAGCCAGCAGGTACTTTAAATAAAAAATATGCAGAATCTATCAATAAACTCAGAGAATTTATATATCTGAAACACAATTTGAATAATTGGTGATGCTATTACCTTTGTTTGTGATTAATAATAGTATGCTGTATAATTTTGATTATCCTTTATATTTAATTTCTGAAGGACTTTTAAACTTTTGTGCATCTTTGTGTCATTTTGTGTAATAAATAGCAGTTTTGTTACTAAAGTTAAATAGTTTGGAATGCCAGGAAGGTCCAGTTCTCACATATAGTCAATAGTAATAATCAAAGAGCCACAAATGTATGAGAACAATCGTATAGATGGTCAATCATAATTTATTTTTATGCTAAAATGTACAGCATTTTAAGTGACTGACAAAAGGAGAAAAGTCATAAATACAAGAATGTCATTCTCTCTGATTTGTGTGCACATCCCCAGGTATTTCCCTCCTGTTCACTCCAGCGACTCTGTACAGGTACAAAGGCTACAAAAGAGCAATATTAACAAAAACACAAATACAAGTTGCGTTTTACATGCAATCCATTAGCTTAGTTTGGTCTATTCACAGGCTCTATTCTTCTACACTTCGGTAAAATATAAATTCAACATTTTATAAAGATAGAAAACAAATCTACAGATGGAATGAAAACGTAGCTTTAAAGGCATTATGTAAAATATCGACTTTGGACTAAATTTATATCTTCTTTATTGTTATTCCTTTTTATAATCATTTAGTTTCTTTAAATTCTGCCACATTTCTTGACATCCTGAAATGTTTTAGAATCAACAGGGTACAAACACTGAGATATGCTTTGTTATTCTGACAGAAATCAGTCTGCTTTATTAAACAGAAAGCTGCCTCGAGGAGATCTGTTACAAAAAGACTTCAGAATTATACATACATCGCAATAAAACCTCTCAAACCAAACAGAAAACAGGACTAAGTTTACAGGTTGTTTTTTTTTTACATTATTAGATTTAACAAAATATAGTTTCATCTTTCTCCCCCTGTGGAGGGGAAACCTAATAAAAGGCCAGATATTTTTAAAATGGCTTGCCATTAAGCACAACACTTGTACAGTACTACTCAATGCACTGTCACTAACAGAGACTGAAGCATGCTTTGTGTCACTTTACAAAATAAGTACAATAATTTAAATATGCAAAGGCAAAGAGTATAGTACAAACTAATGGTCAGCACTGTTAGACAGGTACACTGAACAGGTTCAAACAGCCACTATGTCCACTTGTAGCAGGCACATTAAATGGCTTCATCTGAGGCTGCTACACGACTGCAAGAGCACTGATAAAAATCTATGTCTGAGCTCTGAACCCGACACGTCGGACGCTAACACTACTTAAATATATTTTCATCGTAACGATGTAAGGCTTCCCATCTGAACGAACAAAAATACTCTTTAAAGTTTACTCGCGGAAACTTTTTGCATTCTTTCCAAGTGCTGCTGCTGGTTTTTAAGTAATAAACGGAAAGGAAAGACACACGCACGCACATGCGCACACACACACGCACTAAAAGAAAAGGCCAGATCAGTGCATCTTTAAAAACAGCTAAATGCACGCGAGAAGGGGGAGGAGCGTAGTCCGGCGGGGGGGTTACTGCCTGACGAAAGGCCCTTTCAGGGACTGCTTGGACATGCCCGTGTTCATGTAGCCATGGTGACCAGCTGGAGGATACACCATGTTGCCATGTGGTGGAGCCTGCATGGGCTGCTGGGGGTATGGCTGTGTTCCCATCAAGCCCATCTGCATAGAGTACTGTGTCGACTGGTTCATGTAGGCATGGTTGCCATGGTAGCCGCTGTTCATCATGGGCTGGCTCATGCTGTAGCCATTCATGGCGTTCAGAGAGGGCATGTTCATGGAGTTGACGTTGTAGCCCGGCGCCGGCATGATGTTCACGCTCATGTTCATGCGCGGCATGGCGGCCAGCGTCCTGGATGGCGCCTGCATGGCCACGCTCTGCGGCGGTCGGGCGTACATCTGCTGCTGGTGGTGGTGCGACAGCGGGGTGGACTTGGAGCGCGCCGACATGTGGTTCTTGGAGGTCATTTGGGGCTGGATGCGCTGCGAGGGCGGGATGCCCATGTTGCGCTGCAGCATCATGTGAGGCGGGGAGCTCAGATTGGGGGGAGGGGTCATGGTGGCCTGCACCTGCGGGTTGGGGACTCGATGCGGGGTCTGAGACAGAGACACGATGCTGGAGTGCTGCGCCGGCGTGTTTGCATAAGATGTGATGGGGTGTGAGGCGGCGTGGTTGAAAGGCAGGGAGTGGGGGTGGTCGATGAAGGTGTTGGTGAACTGCTGCAGCTTGGCCAGACTCAGACCGGACGACTGCGGGTAGTGGCCGCCGCCGTACTCCCCCTGGTGGTTGATCCTCTCGTACAGGCTGAAGTTGGGGTTTCCGGACTCGGGGATGTCTGCCAGCTGCATGGTGGTGGTGAAGTTGGTGGGGATGGCGCACTGCTGCTGACCGTGCTGATTGTGAAGGCTATGCTGAACTTGCTGATTGTGCTGGCTGAGCTGATTGTGCTGCAGGTGATGATTGTGGTGGTGGCTATGCTGGTTGTGGGGGTTTTGTTGGGCGTGCGGCGGTAGCTGATTGTGTGGACCGTGCTGATTGTGTTGGCTAAGCTGATTGTGTGGGCCGTGCCTGCTTTGGGTGCTGTGTTGGCTGTGCTGGCTGGTGCTGGGGGGCCTCTCCACCACCACGCAGCCCTGCGGCGACTTGACGCTGCAGTGCGGCGGCGAGCTCAGACTGTTCTGCTGAATCATCCCGCAGCTGCCGGGATTGACGGCGGCCATTTGTTGGCTGACGGCGCAGCTGCTTTGGGGCAGACCGCTGCCGTAGGAGCAGCTGTTCTGGGAGGGGCCGGCCCCGCAGATGCTGCCCCCGATGGCGGAGTCGTAGCTGCTGGGGTTCTCGTAGTTCTCCGCGTTGCTCTCAATGCTGCCCAGATCGCTGAAGCCGCTGTCCACCACCTGCTGGGAGTGATCCGACACCGACGGCACGTCCATCATGGGACTGGTCTCCATGTTGTGGAGGGACGGCACCGAGATGGCGCTGTGGTCGGGGCTGATCTGAGTGTAGCCGCTCTCCAGGATGGAGACGGCGGGGCTGTTGACGGAGCGCACGGACTGGCTGGGGTGGGACTGAGCAGAAGACAGCGGGCTGCTGTGGTCAGAGTGGGGGCAATCGTCCAGCGAGGTGAGCTGGGGGCTTTGAGCCACGTGGGCGAAGGGCTGCAGGTGCCTGCAGGGCTCCTGGCTCTCCACGCAGTCCTGGAAAATGCTCTCCGCCTCGGTTTCTTGTGTCAGAGACTGGACAGCTTGGACGGTCTCCGAGTCGATCTCTGTGCAAACCGGGGGCTCCTCTCTCAGGACGGGGCTGAGCGTGGACCTCGCTGCAGACGGCGGAGGCGGCCGGTCAGGAGCGGGACTCGGTGCGCTTTCCTCCTCCGACTCAGAGTCTGCGGGATTATCCGAGTCCACAGCGGCGATGGTAGCGACTGCCTCCGCTTCAGGTGTCTGATTTGCAGCTGTGAGCTCCGCCCCCTCCTCCTGAGAGTGTTCTGCAGAAGAAGCGGGTTCCTCTGCGCTCAGAACTTTAGACACCAGCGGACTCGACTCTGAGCCATCGTCTTCTTTTGGATTTAAAAAAGGCGGGGTGCATTTCGGGGCGTCCTTTGGAATCTCTTCCACGCAGCCGTCAGTTGCTGCTGCTTTGCTGTGGCTTTCGTCATCTGCGTCCTGAAGCTCCGCCTCCTCATTGATGCCGGTCTTCAGGGAGACGCCCCCCTCAGCGCTCTGATCCAAATCTTTGGCTGGTGAGTCTGGCTCCCGTCCACTTCCCTGTTGGTCCTCCTCAGCTGGTGCCATGGAGTCCACGGCCGCAGGAGAACCAGCATCGACGGATCCGGCAGGAGAACACGCCGGAGACGGCTCCGCGGAGCGTTCAGGGGAGCTCAATCGTTGGGATAGATGTTCAGGAGGACTCGAGGGCTCACGGCGGCTCTCCTCTTGCATCCTGACTGGACTCGAAAAGCCTCCCCCTTCTTTGCTGCCCTCGTCTGCGCTGTCTGGATCCTGCTTGACCTCCTCGTGCTGCGGCTCCGCCTCCATCGGCGTCTCAGGAGGAGTGTAGAGGTTCAGCTTGAAGCCCATCTTTCGCTCCTTCTTTAACCTCCATTTCGGGGGGCCGCGCTTCACTCCTTTGGGCCAGCCCTTCTTCCGCTTCACCGGACGAGGTTTGCTCGTTCTCTTGGAGAGAATGCACTCTACGGAGCAGAAGCAGAACCGATTTTTAGAGATTATATTTACGGAGAAACAGCCCATAACAGAACATGGCGTGCAAATACCGTCGTTCCAGAAGTCGTGATTGCTCAGCTGCTCGTTTTTCTCCAACCTCGGGCGACCTCTCCGTCGCTTCATCGGCGTGGTTAAAGTCTTCCGGGTTTCCTCCTCCTCGTTGTCGTCGTCGTCCATCTCGTTCCCTCTGGAGCTGCGCTTCAGCCGGGGCATGGGCTGCTCGTCGTCAGAGTTCTCGAAAGGCTCGTTCAACACCTCCGTCGTCTCGGAGATGGTTTCCGTCGTTACGCTGCTGTTTATTTGCTTCCTTTTGCGGCCTCTCTTCTTGAGAATGGCGTTTCTCTGAAACACAGAACAAAGACGGGTTTATGATAAAACCTCCTTTTAGCGAGGACACGAGGTGAACAGACATTCATTCTGGCTTCTGTGCAAAACGTTCAAACCGGACAGAAATGTTTAAGCTCGGCGTGCAAAACCACAAACGAGAACGGCAGAGTAAGCAGAGCTTTTTTTATTCTCCGCTTGTTTCCTTCCAGCTGCAACTCAGCCACTCTCCGCTCTGAAATCCTTCACAAGGAAAATGTGAAATCAATACTGTAATGCACTAAATAAGCTCCAAAAGCCAGTGTCATTCGTTTCTCTGGTAGAAAAGGTCTCCTGACATGGCGCAGCCGGCAGCGTTATTATCTCCAGCACAAGGGGGCAGTGCCTTATAGACAGAGCAGATGTGAGGCGCAGGGAAGAGGGGCGGTAAATTAACCATGACCACTGACAATGGTACAAGGTTTAGCCTGCACAGGCTCAACACCGGCAGTGAAAACACAATCTATTATCTGCTGCTGCAGGCACGCGGGGAGGCTGCAGATGACAGGAGGAAGCCGCTGAACCCTAAAGTGAATTTATGAATATTTATCGAACCTTTCCATCTCACTCAAGTAAACACTGTGCTCCTTAATGAAAGATAATATCCAGATGTCATGCTATTTCACTTCATCACAGCTGCCACACCAAAAGGCACCTTTCTCTTGGCGGCCAGGATGGCGTGAGCTTTTTTCAGGACGGGCAGCGAGGCGTCCGAGTCCTCGTCGGCTTCGTCGTCGCTCACCGCCTCCGACTGCTGGATGCGCCTGGTCCAGGTGGGAGCGGGGCGGCGCTCGTAGGTCCGGAAGGGGATCTTGCAGTGGACCTTGGTGAGCGGCTGCCTGCTGCTGCCGTGAGTCACGCCGAAGCCCTCCCTCTCCTCCTCCTCCTCCCAGCCACTGGCCTGCTCCTTCAGCCGCTCAGCCTGGTAATTAAACAGACAAGACGCATTATCTCTGGGAAAGGAGCACGCAGGGATGGAATATCTGAGCAACGAGGCTAATGGGAAAACAAGTGATTCGAATTAACATCATGACAAATGAATCAATACACGTTTTTCCACTTAATATGAGCGGCTTCTTGATTGGATGTCTGCGGGTTGTGATGGAAACATTCCTGTTAAGCAACCATTAAAAGATTGCTTTTCATGGAATATTCAGTACTATCAATTATGTGGTGACACAGAGATTGCCTTTTCCATTACTGGCCTTATTTTACCTCCTTAAAGACTCACTCCGATGAAAATGGCGTTCTTTTTCTGATGATGGAGGACATACATTAGGAAAATTACACTCAAAATTGCATTTCGGAGTATTTCTTTACTTAAATTGTCGGGAATCAGGAAGAGATGAAAAAAAAGATACAGTTATGTACTACTGGTCTACTCCATTCTGATTCAAATAGATTTATGTACGTCTTTGCTTTCCTTGTCCGAGCTGACATCTGAATCAAAACTGTACAACCGGATGGCGATACTATTGCTCGCCATTTTTGTTACACCGGTAATGTTAGGTTGGGGTTGTGAAAATATTTTTAAGAGCAAGAAATCAAAATGTAAGACGTTTTAAATGCTTTTTAAGGCCTTATCTTCACAACTTCAAATTCAAGGCTTTTAAGACTTTTTAAAGATCTCTCAGGAATCCTGAGAATATACTCCTCTCCCTTTCCCGCAGTGAGATTTACCTTATTTAAGTCTCTTTATATTGTGGTTAACAACAAAAACAGAAGAAAACATTCCACTAAAGTTGTTTTTTAGTCTATTTTTGATTTATCAGTGGATCTACGGCCCTTAAAAACCTAAGTTCCTTCTCTCTTCCCTTTTTTCCCTAAAACCCCAGAACAAACAGGTTGATTGATAGAACACTGGGCAAAAGAGAATCTCTGAGTGGTGCGTTCACTGAGCTCTGGATGATGGGAAGTTGGGGCAGGCATGCTACACGCAAGCGGTTCCTTTTATAACTCAGAGGTGAATGAAACTATGTCCTCTAGAACAACAGTTTTTTTTAATTTTGGCCAAAAAACTTCATAATCATAATTAAAAGATCACTTTTAAAATAGATCCAAAGATGGCGTTTTTGCCCCTTTAGTTTGGCTTTTTTGCTCATTCTGTGGAAAACAAAGTGTGTTCATGTTCTGGCCAAACGTTCTCTGTCGTGCTTTTCTGTGACTGAACCAGTACCATCCGTTTAACACTCTCATTTCAACATGGAACTACTGCAGCAGCAACATAAATGGATAAACACACACAGCGGCGGCGAGTTAATGGGACAATTAACCAGCTGTTTGGATGATTCAAGCAGATAACAAAGCGCTCCTCAATCTCCTTCTCTGTTGTTTTATTACAATACTTAACTGCACTACCAAGGCCTTTTCTTTCATCTGTGTTTGGGTAAATGCAGAAATGATTTCCAATCTTTTTTGGAGGGTAAAATATAAAGACATATTTCAGCTGCTTTGTTTTATATTCCACAACATCGTTTTGGAGACAATTATGTGAGCAAACTGTGATTGCTCTTTCAGAGTGAAGGAGAATGACTGAATACAAACTAATGTGTCCAACAATTTCATGAATCTAATGACTGAAAAACGCTAAGTAAACATATTTTCAGCAAGTATAAATACAAAAACCTACATCCATCTCCGCCTCCCTCTCCTCCTCAGACAGGACGAGGTTGAGAGTGGAGGAAGGAGTCCACCGTAAGGCCTTTGGATCCACTTCTCTGTGGCGTGGGCAGGCTCTCAGCCTCTCCATGTGCCCCTGGATCAATCGCTCTCTTCTGACTAACACCGTCCTATGACACACACACAAAAACAACAAAAAAAGCTTGAATTAACAGCACAGAGATGAAACGGCGTGTGGTTAAATACAGACACCCCGACGAGCTCTTTGGGACCGCAGGTGCCAAGTGTCCTTGGGGGTTCTTAACCTGACTTACTTCTGTCAATATTCAGCTGCAATAATGGATATGCTGTTAAAAATACTTGCTGACCTGGTTAAGTCAGACGGCGTGCAGCAGCAGCAGAAGCGCGGGGCTAAAGGAGACTGAAGCTGGGAAACTGACCTGCCATCGCGTCTGTCAATCATGCCGAGCTGCTGGAGAGTGGCGGCGATGTCGTGCGGACACATCCCAGTGGCTCTGCTTATTCCTTTAATACTGATGTGTTTATCTGGGTGCATATAAAGGTGCTCCAGTATGACACTTCTCCAATATGCCAGGTAGGATAAGCGACCCAGATCTGACAGCGGCTTCTCTGGGGAGCCAACTTGTCCTTCTTGCCTGGTGAGGAGGTAACCTAAAAAGACACGGTTCAAACACAAACAAAGGCTGCTTCAGAATTTCGACTTGAATGAGAGATTTTTATAGCGGAGAAAGCTGTAAAGCAAGGGTGGCAAAGGTTGTGGAGCATCTGGACGTCAGTGAGAGATAAAATATGAGAGGAAATTAACCTAAGTACAAATATATGAATGAGAGCGTAATTAGTTAGATGATGGTCCTGTCACGGGTCATCCATTACACGCAGAACTGAATGTGCAGCCGGCACTAAGAACCAACATCTGATGGGATGTTTTCACAAAATGAAGCTCTGCTAACATTTATTAATGCGACGGATCGTATAAAACAAAAGGAATGACATACGTGCAATTTCGACTTAAAGAAGCGTTCCTGCCTCTGAGAGAACAGCTGTGAGGCTAAAACAAGCGCAGCAGAAACTCTTAATCTAAATAACTTCTAGCTCCAGAGCTACATTTTCCAATAAAGCCTTCAAAGGGCTCCGAACTCAGCTGTGCTCATTCCCCCTTTATCCCTGCCTTTGTTATCAGCGCACTCTCAATATCACAGATCCTCTTGCATCTCTGTGTCTCAATGGCTCCCAAAGTGAACAGGAAATCAAATGCTCCATTACTGCCTTCCCCGCGCTGCTGCGTCTCAGAGACAACTTTGGAAAATAATAAAAGTGTCTATAATGACGAAAAAGCACCCGCCTAAACACAGAAATCCACTCAAGGCAGCAACTGTTTTCTTAAGTGGACCGCAAACCATAAATACTGCATGTGCTGCATTTACTGCACGTAGGAGCGGCGTATACTCCTCATTAGAGGTCAGGGGGAGAGAATGGGGGGATTTTCGAGCTCTTAGGGCGACCCTGAAAGCCATCGAATAATTCTAAGCTGCCAGAGCGCTCGTTTCTCACCTTTAATCACCTGTGATTGCTTAAGAACTGTACATGAATGCTCCTGATTGGGCCCTTTCAGAGCGTTAACGAAATAACAGCACCTTGCCACGAGCTACAAATCCACCGTTTAATTTGAAATTGTTTGTAAAGACCGACAGAGGAAGAAGAAAAAGAAGAAGAGATTTTAGAGCTATAAAAGGCAATAAAGAACTTACTGAAATCAATAAGGAACCTTCCAAATCCTTGCCTTTGGTACTGAGGCATGATCATTATGCAGGAGACATTGTACTTCTGCTGGCAAAGCTTTTCCTGAGGGAAGGAGAAACAGATCAAGTATGTCAGAGCTCTGCTGAAGCCGGCAATTTACTGCACCTGCCATTGTCCTTGTTTTAAGCCGCGCACACACACTAATGACTTTCACTTTAAAAGTATTCATGTAAGAGTAGATGATAAACCATCAGAGCATTTTGCATCTGTAAAAAGAGCAAAAACCTTTCAAATTAAAAGCTTTTTTATAGGGTTGTGTAGTGTTGTGTGATATGACGATACGACCATTTCTCTTCTGTTGTTTCTATTCGTTTAGTTTTATTGCTGAACTTTTGTGCAAAAATGTGTTTTCCTACTAAAATACTGGAAACTGTTGTGCACTTAATATGTCTCATTTGTAACTATTCAGTTACTTGAAAAAAATAAAGTCAGAGGAAAAATAAGTGACATTTTTCTCAATTTTTTTCAGAGAATAACTGAATATATACTTTATTGGTGACACATATCATTATTGTGATTAAAAAACAATCATGATACACAATTTTTTCCGTATCGCACTAGAGGTATTTATTGGAAAGATTTTAACAACACGATGCGTATCGCGATACGTATCGTATCGCGATACACATCTCACAATACAATACGTATCGCAATATGCATCTCTCAATAGGATATGCATCGCGATACGCATCTCTGAATAGGATATGCATCGCAATACAAATCTCACAATACGATACGTATTGCGATACGTATCTCACAATAGGATACGTATCGCAATACACATCTCACAATACAAAACGTATTGCGATACACATCTCACAATACAATACAAATCGCGATACGCATCTCACAATAGGATACGTATCGCGATACACATCCAACAATACGATACGTATCGCGATACACATCCAACAATACGATACGTATCGCGATACACATTTCACAGTACAATACGTATCGCAATACGCATCTCACAATAGGATACGTATGTCAATACGCACCTTGCAATATGATGCGTATCACGATACACATCTCACAATTCGATATATATCACGATATATCTGAACAATTTTTTTTTCAATTCTTTCTTTGCAATCTGTTTATGTGATACTGGCAGCAACGTGGTAGAGAGTTTCAGTTCAATACTAATCCCACGTATAAAATACTTGGGATTGGGAAACTCGCTGTGGTGCCAACTAGGGGTTGGAGGTTTAAGTCGAAAACAAAAGTAAGATGCACAACTACGTTTGCTCATAAAAAAGTTCATTTTAAATTGATACAAGCATCGCTAAATAAAATAGTGCCAAATCGACCCCCCCCCCCATTTTCTGTGAAGAAAAACAAAAATAATGAAACTTCGTGTTTCTGTATTAGTATAATTGCTCAAACTAATGTGTGGTGTTCCTCATCATATCCTGTAATTCGTACCTTAGAGAAGTAGCCCACGAGATGACAGCCTTTCTCATCGTTCTTTGTAAGTATGTAGAAGAGGAAAGGCTCCACATCATAATACAAGGTTTTGTGATCCAGGAAAAGCTTGGCTAACAGGCAGAGGTTTTGGCAGAATAGTTTGCTGACATTTCCATCAACCTAGACACGGAATAAAAAGAGCAAGGGGACACTGTTCAAACAGTTCCCATTTTCCCCTCCTCCTCCTCCCACAGCCCCATTCAGTGGTGAAAGCTCATGCAGCATACAGTTATTGCTTTATTGCTGTAAAGGAAAGCTGACCTCAAATACGGAAAGGTTGTCCTTTCTGTAGATTTCATTGGCTGGTGGATGGAACCAGCCGCACTTCTTTGTGTGCCTCTGAAGAATGTTTTTGCTTCTCATGTACTTCAGGCAGAACTCACACAGATAAAGCTTTTGTAATCTGGAGGAGACAAAACAACAGGTTACGGCTTCTCCCCCCCTTCAATATGAGGCCTTATTATAGCAACTGGAGATCGATGCAGCCGCAGGAACAAGAGAAGTGACGTCTGTTGGAAATGAACTCTACCTTGAATATTCAGGGGGGTACGGCGAGGAGTACCACGTCTGGATCTCATAACTCCCGAATTCAATGACAGACGGGCATCGATTCGAGTCTGTGCACCTTAGCGATCCGGTTTTCTGTGGAAACAGGTTGAAAAGGAAAACAGACAAAGATGTGAGGTTTTGTTGGGGAAAATACACTAAATCAACCTTAAATATGTTTTAAATTCACTATAATCTGAAAATAATTTTATCTAACATGTTTCTAAACTCCCGTGGTTTGGACCAAAATGTGGTTACTTTGTTAACAATAGAAGATCAGATCTTTCAAGATCACAAAGTACAAATGGAAAGAAAACAGACTAAAATAAAACCATTGCATATGTTACTATAAGATACATTAAACTGTGAGATAAAACTAAAAACCCTGCAGGGAATACAAAATAAAATACACAGATTGAAGCTGTTGGAGCAACCAATTCCTTAAAAATCAAAGTAAAGAGTTTTGGTAAACTGTCACAGTAAATAAAGGATGATTATGGGGATTAATACTGATAACAGACGAGGAAAAACACCGTTAGACAAACGGATTGAGTAATTTGCTGTGATACTGATCAACATCTATAAGGATGCAATGTGGTACAGTGGGACTTGAGCTAGATTTACACAGATTTATCAGCATGTTTCCCAAGTTCAAATATCAGAGTCTCAGTTTTTGCCTGTGACGTATTAATGACGCATTCAGTGATAAGAGTTCAAAACCAATATGAAGGAAAATCTGATCATTCTCCTTCTGAAATTTCTGATATTTTTCTTATTTGCATCAAGAAGTGAATAAAAACGTCCAGTGATTTTATTCTTATTTTAATTTATTCCTCCTCTGACTAATGCGGGACAGCAAGTCGCCAAACTGGGTCAGAGAGCGATGGAAACTCAGCTGAAAGTGATTGTCGTTCAGACGCAGCTCCTGCTGTATCTACCTCACCGTACCGAGAGTCTCTGAATGACCTCATGAACCCAAACATGGCGCCATAATACCTTTCAAGAGCTCTTTAAAGAGAAGAGTCTATAACAGGGGCGTCCAAATCCATCCCTTGAAGGCCGCTGTCCAACATGTTTTCCAACCAACCTGCCACTGAAGCTCCTTATGGGCTAAACACACCTGATCCAGGTAATTAATAGCAGATAAGGCAGGATTTCTGGAAAACTAGTAGGAAGCCGGCCCTCAAGGCCTGGATTTGGACACCCCTGGTCTGTACCATGCAAAATCAACTTTTTGAGCTTTTAAGTTTATTATACTGTTCATTCCTCACTATAAACAATTCCAAAGCAGTATTTTGATCCATTCAAGCATTTCTCAGTATTCCTCTAAAAACCTGAGCTCTCAGCAACAGCCCCTCCCATACCCACGAAAACGAGCGGGTTCTCACGAGCTGATGTCACAAAGTGAGAACCGCCCCTTTCAGGAAGAACCGCCCCCAGGCTTATACACAAACACCCATATTTTCCAAGAAGCTCGCAACGATTAGCAGCTAGCTTCACCGCTCGCTAGCCCCGGCCATTCTACAACCAGTGTAGCGATGGGCGGGGCTGCTGATGGCAGATACACAATATGCACATCCATGTCGCAAAAGTTTTCGTGGGGTAAACAGACACGATGTTGAGGCCGGCTCTAGGATGAGGTCATGAAATGAGCAGCAAAAGGCGGAGCCTCCGAGATCAATGCGTCTTACTTCTGGGTAGGAAAACAATTCCAGAAAATAACTCGTATTTTATTAATAATGTCCAGCAGTGAATTTGTTTGTTTGGCATGAAATGCAACATAAATAAATAACTGAAACAAAACAAATCTTTAAATTTGCTATTTAAGAAAGAAAGAAGCTAACATACAGAAACAAAAAAACTATATTTTTGTATGCAGTGATCACAAAGATGAAACTTTTACTCCTGGTTGCATTGTCATGACTCCTGACCTGAGCTGCGAGTTCCTGCACTTGTGCGAAGATCTCCACATCCTCTTCAGTGACGTGGTCACCAGACATGGCCACAAAGTGGGTTTGGACTCTCTGCTTGGCGTGCAGCTCCGGGCCGTGATCCGCTACAGGCACAGGAACACACCGCTGTCAATCCATCAGGCGGCATATCAACAGCAGGCTGTTGGAAACAGCTGAATAACCTCATAAATGAATTCTATGCAAATGTGCTTATACTGTGAGAACTGCTCCCGAGTCTGGGTCTCGGAGGAATTTCATAATGTATCATCTTTGCATGTTTATATGAAAATCCCTAATGTAATGAAGTGAAACTAAATCACTATAATTGCGTAACCGCTTTCATGTGCTTAGTCATCCACCAAGAGAGTTTCCCATAAATTAAGCAGCAGATGCAGTGAAGGGAACAAGTAAAAAGGAAACTGATGTTGGAATGCATTCAGGAATTTCATGATAGACATCAATATCCAAACGTCAAAGAAAAAAAACAAAAAAGTGAAAGTGATATGTTATTGGTGCATTACAGATATGCGGTGTGCGACCTTGCTTAAAGCTGCTCGAAAGATGAAAGCCTTCTAAACTGCAGTGGTGAAATGTTAGTGCACTTATGGGTGTAATCAGCATGTCAGCTCTGAGTCAACTTGTGTGGGTGAATCACTGCGTCTAATGAACTCTGGAAGTGGGGTTGACAGGAGACAGTGATTTCAGGGGTGAAGGGGTGGGATGAAGAAGAGCACGGCGTGACTACGGCTTCTAGGATGCGTTAATCATGATGCGCAGACTTCGGCAGAGGGGTCAAGGACAGAGCAAGGTGAAGAAGTTAGTGGGGGCCATGCACAATGACAAAAAGCCAACAGGCGAGAGGATGGAAGCCACGGAAACTTCGCAGCCAAATTGTTAATAAAGTAAAAAAAAAAAGAAGGAAGAGGATTAGTAATCTGTTAGAATGTTGAGAGTAATGCTCTCACAAAAGAATATATATATATATAGATTAGCTGTGGGGGAAAAAAAAAGAAAAAAAAAGCGAGAATCAAGCTAAGAAAAAAGAAGCTTAAAAGGTGAGGAGACGCAGTTCTTGACTGAAATTTTTTAACCTTGCTTACCATGATTATTCTCAGGCTTAATTCTTCCGTCTGAGTCTCCCTTTCCTGGCGAGGGGGCTCCCTTCTGAGGGCTCACTTTATACCTCAGCCTGGCTAGTGTCCTGTGCTTTTTAAGGAAAGGGTTACGCTTGAAATGACCGACCATCTTAAAAGCGTGTCCTCGGGGTCGGCCGGGCCCGGCAGACGTGGAGTGTAACCTACTTTTACTAAACTCGCTCTTTCCAAGGCACTGGGACCCTGTTTTGGACAAATCCTGCTTAAGGGGCATGCGCTTTGGCGGCGCGTAGCAAGGGGGTCTCTTTTTCCGCGACTGTCCCTGAGTGGTATATATGTGAGAAAGTCCGTCAAAAAGCCCCTTGAGTTGGCTGCTACTGCAGAGACTACTCAGGGAGGGAACACTAGACTGGCTGGAAGAGCTCTGAGGCGAGTTAGCGGAGGTGGAGCTGCTGGACACCTGTAAGGGGGGGCTAGGTCCTGGTAAAGTGGAAGCGGGAGGAAGTGCAGAGGATGAAGGGGTTATTTTTGCATCAGCAGCGAAGGCAAACGGCTCTGGAGGCTTGGCCAGCTTGGGCGGACCCTCGTCCCTACAGTACAACTGGCCGGGCGACTCTACGGCTAAAGCTCGCGAGCGACGGCCCACTGGGGAAGGAGTAAAGAATTTGGAAAGCCCGTCAATAAGCCCTTTGGTTTTCTTGTTAATAGTGAGTGTGGCTGGGGTGGAGGTGGGCGTGTGGGAGGGGGTGGTGGTGGTGGTGGGAGGGGAAGTGGTGAATTGGGAGGCGTTGACCACACAACAAGGCTCTGCAACAGCCAATCTGTCTCTGGCGTCCTTCACAGATGCAGCATGACCAGATGAAGGTGAGGAACAGACGGTAATCTTTTGACCCCTACCAGGTGACCCCCTTCCGCCAAGTGCTACCATGGAGCCATCAACACTGGTTACACACCTGTGGGGGGATGAAAAAGATCTTTTTAGGAACACGTCGTCAAGCTTTCTGCTTTTTGAAGCTACACTTCAGGCATGTGACGCGCGTTCTTGAACCCACGTCACATGCCTATGGTGTTCACACTACACAAGTAGGGAGGGGCTACTTTAAAAAAAAAAAATTCTGTAATTTTGCACTACGCTTTTTGTTTTCACTTCTCTATTCCAATATATAACTGAC
>NC_050530.1:11054344-11105090 GCF_002922805.2 Oryzias melastigma | reverse complement strand
GCTCTATTCCAATATACAAAAGACTTCATGCCATATTGTTCGACAAATTATGTGATCAATTTTGCGGTTGACACTAAAGCAAATTAAAGACGTCAATATCAAATCTGTTAAAGTGCAAACTTAAGTAGAACCCAAAAAAGGTCGCAGAAACTTGCATAGCGATGCGTTAATGCAAGAGTTTAAAGGCAAGAAGCTCAAAAAGCTTCATTTACATTTCATTTCATACCGAGGACAGTATGAACTAGGGCGAAAATATTGATTCAAATATCGATTCAGAAAAATATCGCGATACTGTATCTGGTGATATTTTATTATTAGTGGTATTTATAAAACTACCAAGGCGATATTTAATTAATTATTTAAAAACAAACATGTAGTTCGGTCTTACTTTAGTTTTCCACTTAAATCAGGGTTGTCAAAGGACCGGACAAGATAAGAATTTATTAAACACACTAAAACTAACTTTAAAAATGTAACTTTTTAAGATTGCTATGAATAAAAACAGGCAGGAGTATTATTTCAGAATAAATCAACTTAAAACTTAAATAACTTTCAATATTTTACTCTCCATAAAAATATATTCTGTCAGAATTATACAAGTTAGAAATGAGCACAAGATAACATCGGGCCATAAATAACAAAATAGAATGACCTGGAGGGCCGGATAGAATTACCCAGTGGGTTGGATCCGGCCCCCAGGCTTCGACTTTGACACATGCCACTTAAATGTTTTTTAAATGACCAAAATAAAAAGCACTATCAATTTGATTGGATAAAATCAACTTGTTAATGAAATACAGTTGTGATGCTTAATGTTCTGATCATTAAATACTTTTTTTTTTACAATTTCACTTTTGTAAAAAAAATATATTTATATTCAGATAATTCTTATACCATAATAATAATAATAATAATAATAATAAAAAGCTTGCTTTCTTTTTACCCGCGGTTGATTTCACTTGATATAGACGATATTTACACATTGTCCAGTCAGAGCTGCGGAAGGCCGGCGATTTACCCTGCGGCCGCCCAGCTGTCGCCCGATTACACAAAATAGCGTCATCTTTGCCTGGCCCTGGACTGCGACTTCCAAAGATGCCTGGGCGGCTACCGATCAATGTCAACTTTTAGGAAAAAAATCGTCCGTAAAATTTCAACTTCTTCTTTTTACCTCCATGCGCTTCCCGATTACAAACCTCGCCTTGTGCCCACCAGACAAATTTGCTGAAAAACGTGCATTTATGTTGCAGTGCAGTGGCATTTTATGATATGTGACCATAGTCTTAACATATATAAAAAAAAAAAAAATGTTTTTTAGACTCATAGAGCAAAAAATCTTTAAGGACTTGACTAAAAACTGTAGGTAGATGGAAGCAGGTTATTTCTCCACTCACATTCTTTGTTTGAGCTTATTTCTGGGCCTTCCCATTGGCTTTGCATATCGACGTTTGATCTGATCGGCCTTCTTGTGCAGTAGTTTCTTCTCATTCTCCTTTGGCCTGCAGACTTGGCAGATCCAGGTTCCTGGAGTGTGTCCAAGGGAGAAATAAAAAAGAAAAAAAAATGAAAAAGAAGCATTTGGGAGGGTTCATCAATTCAGAAGATGGAGAATTCATTTATTCAAAACATTTTCTTTGACTTAAAGTGCTGGCAGGAATCCCGCCAGCTCACAATGACAATCAATTACTCAGCACAAAGCTAAAATCCATAAGAAAAACACAGGGTCAATTCACTACCCAAAGAAATAGACTTCATGTCAGCTTATTGAGCTAACTATGTGACTGGTATGAATTGCCTGCCAAGTATCTTATGTGCGCCACCATTAAAAACCTCAATGCGGGGTCAGAACAGTACAGATAGCACATGTCCCTGAGGATGGCGGTATAATGTGATGTGCATGCAAAGCTCTAACAAGTCCCTGCTTCTCTGTGTGCTGAGTGACAGCCTCCAACAGCCTGTGAAGAAAAGCCTTTGAATTGACAGCAGAAAGGGGGAAACAGAGGAGGCAGACAGTGTAAACACCTCACCTTTTGGCATTCTTGAAAGCGGAGGATCGCAGCACTCCATGTGAAAGCCCCGATCGCATGAATCGCAGAACAGCATCTCCTCCTGAAAAAAGGGGAGCAGTGGGCATGTTTGCCAGATGTCCCGGTTGCATTGCATGCAACACCCGTTTGTCATTTAAAATCTTTTTTATTTCTAATCTCAATTGTGCTGGAAAGGCTTTACAAATTTCCACAAATCCTTGGGGGGTAGTGCAGAATGGGATCAACCTTCATAACCAAACGGCGATACGGGAGGTACTCACGGCGTTTTTGCCCTGGATCCGGCAGGAGCTGCAGGTTTTGCATTCGATGCACTGCCATCGCAGCTTCTTCACGTTTGAGGTCAAGTCAGGGGAAAACTTCAGACATGATGGATGCCCTTCAGAAGCAATAAAAGACACAAACACACACAGGCCTTGCTTATACTGAGCCCACTGAGTAAACAAGCTGGAGATAATGCTTCCCATCTATTTGCACGGCAAAGTTAAATATTAACGTGTTATGGCATGAAAAACAATGCCGGGTCTGTGTGTCCACAACCTCCTCCCCCTCTTCCACAACTTGTGTCTAAAAACAGTATGATCAAACATCTGAGCCGCTAATTACAGATAATTTGATCTTAATGAGGCAGAAACAGTAGCAGCACTCTTTCTAATGGAAGCCGATCCATGAAAGTCATGTAAAAGCTCGCCTTCCCCCTCACCCGGCTCCCTCTCATGGTTGTAAAACAGCTGTTTTACAGTGAGAGCACAATTTGTGTACACTACAAGTGGTTAATGAAAACCACCTCGGCACTACTTAGTCAAATTTGAGCTATAAAAATGTCACCGAGAGAACAATTCCTTACGGCATTTAAAATAATTGTTCAAATATAAATGGCTCCTCGGTAGAGGTGCTTTTAGGTTTTTTTTTACTTTACGGGCAGTTCTGCTTGGAACAAAAGAACACAGAGGCAAATGCCAACAATCTACAGAGGGGGAAAAGCTTGATCTTTGCACACCTAGAACCACTCTCTTTCAGAATATGAACTAAGTGAAAATGACTTTCAGGCTTTAACAGCTCCTTGGTGCTTTTGTCCCTCTGAAGGTTGCAGTCAGATCGCTCTGATGATCGTTTCTTAACATCAATTTAAGATGTTGAGGATTAAATAACAAGCTTGAATAGATTATGTGTTTTTGTTAGGTGTGTGAGAAAATCAGTTCAGTGAAATATCGCGATATTTTATTTGGCAATACTTGTATCGATTTAAAATACTGCCATGGTTATATTTAATTAATCGTTTAAAAACAAATGTAGTTCAGTGACTTACTTTTGTTTTCCACTTAAATATTTCCAAAATTAAAATGTGATTAAATATATCGGGGTACGTATTGCATCATGACAAGTATTAAGATATGTATCGTATCATGACAACTGTATCGAGATAGGTATCGTATCATGAGAACTGTATCGAGATGTATCATGACAGGTGTAACAAGATACGTATTGTAACATGACACGTGTAACGAGATAAGCATCGTATCATGATACCTGTATTGCAATACGTATTGTATCATGAAATGTGTATCAAGATACCTATTGTATCATGACTCCTGTATCGAGGTATGCATTGTTTTATGACACCTGTATCAAGATAAGTATAGTAACATGACATGTGTAGTGAGATTCGTATTGCATCATGAAACGTGTATCTCAATATGTATTGTATCATGAAACGCATATCATGATTTGTATTGCATCATGACACGTGTATCGAGATATGTATTTTATCATGAAACGTGTATCGAGATATGTTTTGTTTCATGACCTGTGTAAAGAGATAAGTATTGCATCATGACACATGTAACAAGATTCGTATTTTATCATTACACATGTATCGAAATACGTATTGTATCATGAAACGTGTATCGAGATACGTATTGTATCATGAAACCTGTATTGAGATACGCATTTTATTATGACACGTGTATACAGGTTTATATTGTATCGTGACATGTGTAATAAGATTTGTATTTTATCATTACACATGTATCACAATACACTTTGTATAATGAAACAGGTACTGAGATACGTATTTTTTTCATGAAACGTGTATCGAGATATGTTTTGTATCATAACCTGTGTACGGAGATAAGTATTGCATCATGACACATGTATCGAGATACATGTTGTATCATGACACGTATATCGGGATACGTATTGCATCACCAGACTCTTGCCAATACACACCTCTAGTTTTTGCCTTAAATAAATATGAAGGGTTATGATGTTTTTTTGGTGATTTGACAGTATCGTTAATAGAAAAAGCAATAAATAATTCAGAGTATTAGGGAAAAAAAATTCTATGTGCAAACAATAATTAGGTCATGTCTTTACACAAAGGTTTGCTGAAGCTCATTCAATCCATTGCAGCCTAAAAAGCACACTAAACATGAGAACAAACAGCCTGTCGACAGCTTCAAAACAGTTTACTCAGGTAGGAGGGCTGTGTGCACTGAGTGTTTGTCAAAGTGTTTGTCTTTTAGGACATGTTATGAATTCAACTTAAGTAATGATGAAGTGACTTTAATGGAAGTTAGAGCAGAATACTTTCAGTCTTATATGCAAAAATTGAAGTTTTTCAAACGGTTTCTCCTCTTTTGTTATAAATAAAAGCGTCCTTTCTGACATCAGTTTCTTACAGTATGTTTTGGATGTATACAAAGGGATGCTACTTACCACTGCTTCCACAGTCTGCACAGGACAGCAGCTCCTCTGCTCTCTTGTCCCGATTGGACTCTTTTGTTCCGAGACAGAAACTGCATATTGGGATGGGGTCGACCCGGAGCTGAGTGGGAAGGCAGACGTTAAAAAGCGTTAATGTTAAAAAGCCGTTTCTTAGACATCTCACTTTCTAAACTCGCTGGAGTATGGTGTCCCTTGGTTTGGGGCACAAAAAGATAAAGCTAGTTTGAGGATTTAATGAGGAGGCTGCAAATATATCAACTGGAAGCAGAAGCTCGGAGAATGAAAAGAAAAAGAGCTGAGTCTTCACAGACTAGAAATGAATAATATATTAATCTCATCCTCAGAGATATGCTGCGTTTGAGATCCACCTCCTTTATCCTCTCCATCTGAATGTGTAAGTGATCTTGGGTAATCGTAGTTTAAGGGCTTAATCCAATTCTTAAAGCTTGCTCTCCAGCATGAAAGGATTAACTAGCATGTAATCAAATTACCTCAATCATATAACATACACTCATTGTTGCTGCCGTGATCCATTGTAAATGTTGTGAACAAACACTCATTTAAGGGCTTATGGGCGAGTTCAGAGGTTTAGGAGGACTCCCAAATAGATCAAGGGGTGGAGGGGGCATTCTGGGTAGCATTACTTTATACTGTTACCAGTACAGGCTGATCTCAGGGGGACGCTTTTACTTCCTTTTGTTGACTTTACATGCGGTATCCCTTTCAAAAGCCCCAGGGAGGGCAAGAAGAACACGCTGCTGAAAGTCCAGAACAGAAAAACAACTCTTGACTGGGTGTGACCATAAATAACCCACCTCATCATTAGTTTACACACTCAGGCCTTCCCAATTGACTAGAGCCTTGAACTGTACTCCAGGGATGGGCATAATTAGTTCCTGGTTTCTGTGACGCAGATCACCAACCGAATTTGCATCTTCCAAATCACCACTGGTGTTGACCTGCAGATGGCCTTTTGCTAAATCAGGAGGGATCTTTCATTCTTTTTTTTTTCTTGCCTCTCATTTGTCAGCAAACACAAGGCACGAGTGCACTTTCAATCTGTCACACCATCCAAATGAACCCCCAGGGGGAGGTGCTGAAGTGATGCAGCAGCGATTTGGTCATTGTTCCTCGTTGCTTTAATTCGTTGTGCGGGTGAGAGGAGGTGGTTTGCTGCCACATCGATGATTACTTCATTTTCCGATCTGACGGGTCAATATTTGATCGCATCTTTGAGTTGGAGCCGTTAAAAAGCCAAAAAGTCCCGAATGGGGCCAAAAAGAAATCAAAAGAAGCCTGATGTTATGGATTACAATAAAACAAACGTAAAGCTACGTTGGGAACAACTTTCAATGAAAAGTCTAAGTAAATGTGAATTTTGGTCAGAACTTTTGTGTTTTTGTGACCGTTTTCAGGCTCTACAAAACACTAGGCCTGGGTATCACCAGTAATTTCCAGAATTTTCTATTCACCAGAGCCTGGATCAATTCCGATTTTTTTTTTTCCTGATTCTTTCGATCTACTCTATTCAATTCAGTTTACACGGTTTACACATTCGTTCAGAAATACTTTGAAAGTCTATATAAGTTTTGAAGATATTTATATTAATCTGATACAGTTCACGTACTGTAAAAAATATTAGTGAAATTACAATTAGATTGTTTATACCATACAGTGTTACATGGATTCTCAAACGGAGAAGCTCCAAGAATTGTTCTGCTTCTCCGTAAGGGCGTTTCAGTTTGGCCACTAGGTGACGATCATGCTACAGCATTACATCTTATTCCAGAAGAAGAAGAAGAAAGTATGAGCAAAAAACTATTCCTTAGACCACAAATGACTATTTAAAAATATTTCCTTGAAAGAGTTTGGAAAATTCATGCCTGTGAGTAAATAAAAATGTTAACTTAGTTAGCAATGCATGTTCAGGTCGACTAAGCGTTAGCATTAACCGTCCTATGGGAAATCCCATTTTACGTTAGCATCAAGCTATTGGACTTTAGCTTTATGCGCTAGATTGACCTCTACTTTTATGGATTGATTATTAATCTATTAAGATTAGATTGATTCAGACCGATTAATCGATTTTATCAACCCAATCCTACAATACACCAGGTTTAACTGACCAATCAGAGAGTCCAATTTGATGGCGTCGCTGAATGGCCTTCTTTTTAATTGTTCTTTTTGATTAGATTAAAAATTGTTCAGGAAGGACAAATTAATAATTGCAATTTGTGCAGCCGGAATTATATATATATATAAGTCTTTGATATTTCAGAAAAAAAGCTTTTTCTTGAAAGAAAAACCCTGAAGCAAGATTCTGGAGATTTGCACCGCTTTGACAGTCTCTTCCAACTTTAGGTGGCGGTCTGGCGGACATGCGCTAGTAAATAGTAGAAATGGAAAAAAAAAGAAGAAGCCCCTCCCTGCTTGTCCAGTGTGAACACCCTGGGCTAAATGCACATTTAGCATGTTCTTGAAACTAGCTCAAAGGATAACTGTAGACATTAAAGCTTCACGTGCCTAGAATTCAATTTACATCATTCTCTAAGTAGTTTTGTGATAATGTTTACATTTTTTTACTGTAAATAGAAGATTTTAACATTTTATGCTGTTTATCTGCAAAGTGCAAAGGTCTGTTAGTTGAGTGATCGTTAAAGGTCATACAGGGCAAGTTTTATTCCTTGACAGCCAATTTCTGTTATCAGACTTTAGTGCGTTTGAGCAGATAGCCTCTGCTATTACTGGAAAGCTTTCACTTCCAGTCAAGATGCTAAACAAACAGACGCACATCAACAAGTCTGGAAATATTTACTTTTCGATCATATAACGCCTGTGATGACTGGAGAACTTTTTGAGGGCTCTCAGTAGAAGTTATCTAAAACTTCCCCCCGTGATGGAAATCCTTTTTTTTTAATGTGGTTTCCCAACACACTGTCTGCAGTCAGAGCAATGAAGTCTGTTCCTGGAAGTGGATTAATTTCCATTAGGAATATTTTTAGGTCTGGTGATAAAAATCAATACCAATTTGGAATCTGTGCGGGGCCAAAAAGAAACGAGAAAAACAGCGAGACAAACGCGGCTGAAGAGATGCTGATGATTTACTTGGGGATTCTAAATTAAGTACATTACAGGAAATTATGCTGCTTCAAAAGAGCAGGCTGTCCTGAGCGAGGGGGTGGGGTCCTATTAGAGCGTTGCTGGTAGAAAGAGAGCAAGCTCAAGTGGTTGCATAACACAGCAGGAAAAAAAAAAAAAAACCTCATTCCTCGCCTTTGTTCCTGCCAGAGTCTTTTCAGAATCTAATAAACTCTAAACCAAGACTGCTCTTCTTTTCCCTTTAAACCTCTCTTATTCTCACTGTTTTGGTGCCTGCACAACCGAGCATCCTTTGAAGTAAATGTTAAACCTGAAGTGTTTGGGGGGGTGATGTCATCAGGCTGGGAGCAATAGGTTGAAATGTTCCAAATGGAAAACAGCGGGCCTTTCCTCAACTATGAGAATCGGTGGAGGACGCTATGTCTCTAAACACTTCTCGGTTTCACTTTTGGCCTGACCACAGATGCAGTCAGAGTTGTGGCTGCAGTATCAAGGTGTCGCTTCCTGATTATTCACTGCGAAACTGCTGAAGAGCAGGGCCATGTCGATGCAGCTGCAGAACTGATGCAAAAAAAGTTTTTTTTTTTTTAAGAGTTTGCACCCACTTTTATTTTTATCAAACACTATTCTGGTGAATGTTGTTGAGCTTGATGGAAAAGTATGAGTCAGCGGTGCAGAGGCAAACAGCAGAAACAATTGAACCTGTGAGTTTGTTTACATGGTTCCATTTCCTCTCCGGGGCGTCTCGACTTGCACATAGGTCAGAACCTGAACTCCAGTCTGAGAATATTGGGTCTTCCCTTTCACAACACACGCAAATGACCAATAAAATATTCTGATTCTCCTCGCTGATGCTTTGGAACTGGCAAGACAAGTGGCCACATCCTCTAAGGTCATTAGGCTAGAGTTACATAACCTGTGGGAAGCCTACAGCAGACTGCCTACCACACACTGTCAGCATGACTGTCAGATTATCTAAGCGCTCTTACTTTGGAAACCAACTTTTAGGGAGACTAGCTTTTTAACTTTAATTTGAAATTCCAGTGACATAAGAACATCTGCTTCAAATGTGGATCAGTTTACCTGGTCTCGTTCGTGTGGGAGGAGCGTCACCGATGACAGGAGCAAGGGGGAAGCACTTGGACACCTGGAGCTCCTTCCCTCCACGTCGCCATGGCTGAACTTATACCTGGGGCCGTTCTTCAACAATCTGCCGTTATTGACGGACCGCTTTGCCGCCAGTCGCAATCTCTGCCGGAAAGCGGGGTTATCGACAACGTTTGATAGGTCGTCCTGATTCCTCAGATAGCGTTCGATGTTCTTCAGCGAGGAGCCGTGGGTATCATCCAGACCATCGATGGCCCTCTTAAGTATTTTATTCCAATCGATGTGGCGCAGGTCGCTCGAACTCCATATAGAATCCTTTGATGGCACGGATGTGTTCGCAGGCAAGACCGATCCCAGTCGACCTGGGTTTCCGGGGTCCTTGTAGGAGGTGCTCCCCTTATTTGTAACCTTGAGGATAGAGCCATCAAGAACGCTTAATTCCAACTGCTCGAGGATGGTCTTCTTGTCCAGTCCATGCAGCGTGGCCACCGCATGGCAAATCCTTTCCTCCGAGGGCCTTTGCTTCTGCCGTTTGATTTTCTGTATTGCTTCAAGAATCCACTCCGTGTACAGAGGGTTTGCAAGTTTTACCATGATTGAGCAATGAACTTCAAAAATGTGCGATCCATAAAGGTTCCCCCTTTCTGCAGGTGAAAACTGGGTACATCCACATCCTCAAGAAGAGGTTATGTTCCATGGAAGCATCCACATACACTTTTTTTTTCTCAATTCCAGGTGAACTCGAGGAAAAAGTAGTAAAAAAAAAAAAAAAAAAGTAAATTCCACACTGGTAAAAATCAGATGACTGGAAACTTTAATAAAATCCCAGATTAAATCTGAAAAAAGAAGAAATCGCGTTTTAATCACATTAACATATGTATCTTTTTTAATAATATTGGGTGAAAAGGCTAAGCCATAGGAATGCAGGACTTTTTAAGATGTGCCAAAACATGAGAAACAGATGGATAAAAACAGATGCAGGCGCTGTCATGGCCGCTAAAGAAACCGGAGTGACTTAATCCATAGTCTGACACCCTAATCCACACAGTAAAACAGATGTCCAATTTCAAAGGGACTATTTTTTCCAAGAACAGCGAGTTTTTATGCGCCATGACAGGCAACTAGAAACTTCCACGGACTTCAAGAAAAAGTAGTAAGCTTTCGTCGACAGATAAGCATAAAAAAGGGATTTAAACCTAGCAAGTTTAAAATTATCCACCCGAAACATTTTTTTTAAACGTAGGAATTTTCATTAAAAGAGTTTAAGCGTTACGACACTTTTGACAGCTCGACGTCCGACAAACTGCTTTTTAATGACACGAGAATAATCAACGCTCACTTCCTGACAGCTGCTGCCGGACGCTGGAGGCACGTCTGCAAACCCCACGCAGCCGCTCGGCGACGACAGGAACCGCTCGGAACTACGTAAACGAGCCCCGGAGTTGGCGTTCCGCTGAGTTGAACCTCTAAATCACAGTGTTGCCAGCATAACTGATGTCACCTAAACAGTCGCCATTTTGTTACAATGTTGTAGTTTACATGAATCCGACATGACGCTGATTACAATCCAATGGAGTCTCATTAAACCTTACCTACACTAATGTGCCCTCCCTAGCAACTTCAATATTGGCTGTAAAGACAAGATCTGATTTCTGGTTTGATAAAGCGCGTGTCAATCTTTATGTATGAGCTCACTCTAAGCGGCACGCCACTGGCTGTATGATCTGTCACTTCACTCGATTGACCCGCCTCTTAAGGTGCCCCCGGGAGATAAATCGATACAGCGCTACCTCGAGCACCGGTAAAACGGGATCTTACGGACCAAACCGAGCCCGCGGGTCGTTATTACGTGAAAAATACACAAACAGACAAAAATCACACCGAGTGGCAACAACAAGGAGATAAATACCAGCGCTCAGTTTGACGCCATCAAACACCAGCCCACCTTTACTCAGATTCCTCCTTGAAACAGTTGGTTACACTTGAGAGTGATTTGAATCATTTTGGACTTTAATTGGCTGTTTGCTAAATCTATCATTTGTTTGCATAAACCGATAAAACTCAGATTTTTATTTAAAGGGGAAAGTTACAATTAAATAAATATATGTTTTTTAAAAACACGCACACACAAGTGTTCAGTACTAAATAAATTAAAATGTTCCGAAGCTTTCGTCCCTTTTCTGTTTTTCATTTTTCCCCCTCCTGGTATTTAACACTCAACGCACATTTTTCAGCACAGAAAATAAAAATAAATAATGCGAGCGGAATTATAAACGTCCCGTGCAATGTTAGTATGACCTCTTTATCACCATCAACTATCAAATATCAGGACAAATAGTGTGCCCTGGAGGAGAAAGAGATTTCCAGCGGGGAATACAAGTTAACACAGCGGCTCTTTCATCACAGCTTCTCAATTATGTACCGCTAGTTTTTCCTCTTTTTTTTTTAAACCGAGCTTCCATTTCTCAGCTTCATCTCCCTCTCGTTTTCCAGATGATCCGAGGGAAACGCTACACCTCGGAGCATTTGAGCGCGCGCGACAAACAATAAATTAACGCCAAGTTTCGTTGCAGCGACGACATCGAAACTGAAGAGAGAAAAAAATATATATATTTATCCGCTGGTAGTTTTACCTCTTCAAGTTTTTCCCCCCTTCGGATACTCCTCCTTATTATCACGTCGAAGAATAAACGTGAAGGCGACATATCCGAGCGAATTGGTGGGATTTGGTGTCTTAGAGCGAGGGCTGGAAAGCTTGCGACGAGACATGGAGAGGACCTGATAACAACTAATTGAAAGGTTAATCTACATAGCAGCCTGTGACAAAGTGGGACCCTCCCCCTTCTTCTTCTTCCACTGTAGACATCCCTACTTCAGTGTAGTGGAGCGGACCGTCGCCCCTTTAGTGCGCTCCTACAAAGATATTGTCAATTTCACCCCCCCAAACCCAATCCTCACGTCCACTGATGAGCCAAGAGGGACGCGTTCACACTTTAGGTTTTTAGTGGATCAGCCTCTGCAGGCTGCAGAACATTTTTACATAACATGACATAAACACCCTGTGGGCATTTTTCAACTTCCTCTGATTTAAAGACCCACTTCAAGGGAAATTGAGCTTTTAACATGTTTTTCTTGTGGCATTTTTCCTCATGATGTAAAGAAAGTTAAGCTAAAGCTTGCATTTTCGATTATTTATTTATTCAAATTGCTGTGATACAGGAGGAGATGAAAAAAAGTCTGGTCGATAAAGTCTTGTAGTTGTGATGTAGAAGCTACAAGAGGGCGGGGCCATAAGTTCCCTGCCCCTGAAAGACCTGGCTAATGACAAGATGGCACCTGACATCATCATCCTGAAGTTAAAATTTTACAACTTAACCTAACCAAAATTGTAAATACAACTTGGGACAAGTCAGACCTGACTAGAAAACAAGGTCCCGGCTGAAAGCCACTGAAATGAACTTCCTTCGGAGGAAGGCTGGGTGCTCCCTTAGCGATATGAGAAGCTCGGACATCCGGAGAGAACTCGGAGTAGAGCCCTGCTCCTCCATATCAATCGGAGCCAGTTGAGGTGTCTCGGGCATCTGGTCCGGATGCTTCCTCAACACCTCCCAGGGGAGGTGTACCAGGCATGTCCCACTGAGTGGAGGCCAGACCCAGGACATACTGGAGAGACTACGTCTCTGTTAGCCTAGCTGGAGGAAGTGGCCAGGGAAAGGGAAGTCTAGGCATCTTTGCTTGGACTGCCACCTGGCTCTTTTCTTGGCCCCATGCACCATTAAGTTTACAGCTAGAGTTAGGGTTAGGTACGTGCGATCCACAGTAAAATGTAGCTTCAGACACAAATAACATACACGGGGTCAATACAGACATCTGTATCTTGGTCACACATATGTGTGGCAAACATGAATTTCTATCAGTTTTTGTGCTTGGTCCACATAAATACATTTGAATAACACAACAATAAAACTTTTAATAACACTTAAAATGCAAAAAAAAAAAACATGAACTGCTAGGTCGCCACTTAGTGTAACGTTTTTTTTCGAGCAATATGGGGATACTGCGACAGACTGGCGACCTGTCCAGGGTGTACCCCACTTTGATCCCAACAGTAGCCAGGATAGGATAAAGCAACCCCACGGGGGACTTCCGGTTCCAATCAAGGACATCCGGTTCTGGATGTTGATGTCTGCGGTCAGGTCCTCTTGCCCTGCTCCGTTCCCAAACTTCCACCTGTAGACTTTTGGATCCATGTACCTTTTTGTTTTCCTCGTCCAAGCTGGCATCTGCCTATAAACTGAACAGCTAAACATTTCTAATATTGCCCGCCATTTTTGTTGCACTGATAATGTTAGGTTGTGAGCTAACAAAGAGCAAGTAAACAGTTGGGTGATGGGAAGAGGGGGTGGGCTCCCCACCAATAGTGCTGCCGACAACTCAGAGGTAACTTTCAAATCAAATTGCCACTCTACAGAAACTATGTCCTATGACAACACAGTTTTTTTGATAGTGAAAAACAAAAACACTGGGAACGCTTTTGATTGGCTCAAAAGAGGATTCGAGTGGGACATACTTCAGTGTAAAAAAACACAGAGTTTTATTATTTTCTTATATAAGTGTTTCTTTCATTTTTTCCAGAGATATTACACATCCTCATCTGTTAATTAACTCCAGGAAACCAAAGATAAAGCCATAATTTTCTCCATTAATGCATATCATTATTATTTTCCTCGCATTAGAAAAGCCAAAAAGCTAATTTTTCATGCAGTTGTACAGATGTAATTACAGAGATAACTGATAACTTCCAATCAGATAAAAAAAACATAAAGAGAGCAATTTTAAAATTTTACAATCTTCATTTGAGTTTTTGTTGTTTGCACTTATTTTCCCCACATCAAATGGACTTTATTGTATCATACTTTTAAATGAAATGTCACACTCCTTTAATATTTAACGATTTCCTGTAATGGATACCTTGACCTTTGGTGTATTTTTTTAATTCATTAATTGAAATAAACCTGAAGATTAAAGCAAAAAAACATTTTTTGAGCCTCCTTTTGAAAACAGGTTAAATAAAAGGCACCCAGACTTGATGCCTTTAGGACCAGTGTTAATGGAGGCCCTGACCAGAAACCTGCCTGTGTCTGGATATAATGAATGCCACCCTGGGCCCCAGCAGGTCCTCCATTGCTGCATGGGTCCAGGGATAATTTGAATTGGAGCATGTGCCATAGCAATCTGCCCATCCCCCTAACTCAATCCCTGCCAACTGCCACACTGGTGTTCACAAACACTGCTGCCCATCTGCGGGGCAAAACACTGGCCAAAGCCCCAATTTACTAGTTTGTTTTGTCTATAATAAATAAAAATATTCGTATATTCACCTAAGTGAGAAAATTTTTCCTATATTCGCTTGAATACTTCCTTAAAGTTAATTTTAGTAAAATGGCGAAATTTCAATAATTGAGGTGAATTAATACTATCTCTATACATATAACTTAAAAACATAACAGGTAGTGACATAAAGTATTGTTGTTGTCATATTTGTTCTTTGAGGGTATTTTTGCATTACTGGGCAAAAAATAAAAGTTTATTGGGGAATGCAAGAGGAAGAAGTTTCCCTATTATGGCATTCATTCTCATTACTTAATCATGGCTCTCTCTTTTTGTGTTTTGCCATCTGTCATCTTGAGAAGCAAATGAACCAGCTGCCATAGAGTGTGATCCTGCCCAATCAGAAATGTGGTTCTTTTCAAAGCGCATCTGTGTGAACCCCCTTTACAAAAAAAAAAATAAATAACAGGGAAAGTGAAACTTAACCCATAAAAAGTATCTTAAAGTTGGTAATAGCATTTTTGGATGGTTGAAAGTTTTTATTTAAATGGTCTTTATTAGCATTTATGCTTAAATGTTGTATTTTTCAGAGTAAAATAGCGATACTCCCTTTCACAATAAAAGTCTAACAAAAAAATTAAACAAGTTTCTTAAAAGGCCATTTTTTTCCCTATGTCACAGTTTTTTGTACCGCAGATTCTGATTTACTCCTAACAAAACACTTGAGACACTGGCCACTGCTTCTTATGGCGAGTGGAAATGGGGGAGGGAAAGGGGCCTCCCTCTGATCCCTCGTCTCCAACCCCCGGCGACAGCACAGCTGGGTTGCAAAGGATCAGCCTAATTTTCGGGTCCCTTTAATGGTTGCTACGAAGACCAATCACTAATCCTTTAAACTGGGGGAAAATGATCTCGCACAGCCCTGCAGCGCCGCCTCAACTCCAAGAGTCCAGCAAGAACATGGAAGGGGGTGGTACTTGAATAGAACCAGAACACTTTGTGATGGACAATCTGAAATTTTCCAAAAGATGTAAACTTGAGATTAGATGGTTAATGACAAAATGTACAAATTTATTGTAATTTTTTTCACATAAGATGACTCATCCAAACATTGGTATTAGGTGGGGGGTATTGTGATAATAATAGTTTATTTTTGAAAACTTAAAGAAATGAATTTTTTTTCAATTATGAAACTTAAAAAAAAAAAAAAAAAAAAGTTTTACTCATTATTGATTTTTTACATCCAAAAATCGAATAAAAACTTGAATATCTTGAAGCCAATACCACTGAATTATGTATATCTCAACATGGTACAAGATTTTTAATTAATTATCCAAACAAATCACAAAACATTTCAGACAGTTTGCTAGAAACGGCTTTCCATTGCTTCATCAGGCTGGCATGCGCTCCAATTTAAGATTTAAAGATATATATATATATATATATATACATACTGTATATACAGGTATATATACAGTATACATGTATTAATATAATTATATACTACATATATATATATATACACTGTATATACAGGTATATATACAGTATACATATATTAATATAATTATATACTACATACACTGCATATACAGGTATATATACAGTATACATGTATTAATATAATTATATACTACATATATATATATATATATATATATATACACTGTATATACAGGTATATACACAGTATATATATATTAATATAATTATATACTACATATGTATATATATGTTTTTATACATAAACATAAATCAATTTATGACGCTATAATTTCCAATCTTGTCGCAATGCTTTGTGGACTAAATACAAAAGTGTACATGTAATTCGAAATTGTGTATGTACAATAAGCATCTTGCTTAAAGAATGTCAAGATTTGATCCATTAGTGAAAGTTTGGCTTTTCTGGGAAGGTGCATCCAACCCTCTTGATGATGACGTTGGCCGCGTAGTGACCCGCCCTGATGCACTCCTCCAGCGGTTGATCTTGGATCAGTGCGGACAGGAATCCTGGGTAAACAGAGGAAAAAGATTAGTCTGGAACAAACACCTAAAACGTGTAATGCTTGGTTTTATTCATCTCATATATCTTAAAGTATTGACATAATATATATTAAACTGTTTTGTACAGATTAAAAACAGTAACATAGAATAAGACATCCCTCCGCACCTCCAACAAAGGAGTCTCCTGCTCCATTAGTGTCCACAATGTCATTCTGGTCGATGTCCACAACAGGAAACATGGTCACTTGATCATCTGTGGGCAATAAAAAGACTGTTATTTTCATTTCCCCCCAACTCTATCAGGGAGCATCTCACATTATAAGCTTCAAATTCAAAATGTATACAATATGTGTTTGATTTTAACGCTTCACTCAAACAAAAAAAAGTTTGTTGAAATAGTCGTTTGTAGATAAAACCTATTTTCTTATAATAACAGGTGAATAAGTTAATTTTTTCTCATATATTGCTACACATGGTTAAATAAACCTCATCATTTCAGCCATAACACAAACAAATTAAAAATATAACTGAGTTAGATAAATTGCTATAGTTTTGCCCAAATCTTTACGATTCAAATGTTGTCAAATTCTGGCAATTTGAATATTTGGTTTTCTAATTAATCCATGTTAAAACTTTTCATAGCGGTTGGAGTCATTTCCCTAAATTTTTATTATGGTACTTTTGGGAATCTTTTCAAAATCAAGACATATCCAGATGCAAAATTTGAGAAGAAAACCTGCAAGAAAAAGATGTATCTCATTAAGGTGATTTAATATTTTTATTTGCAAAAAAATGGCAGAAAGCAATTATCATATTGATTGGATAAGCAATAAACTATTTTTGTTTTATCTTAATGTTTCTAGTATTATTATTAACTTTTTTTTAGAAAAGTAGAAGTTGTGCCATTCCTGTTTTTCTTTTACTTTGCCTATAATGACATTATTGTTTAATAAAACCAGGTTATGACTAAAGCAACTCTAATTTTTGCAAGTCTCAAATAGTTTATTAAATATATCAAGATAACTGTACCTCCTTAAACTGTTGTCATTCTATCCAAACTGCTTTTATAAGAATGTTCATAAACCTTGAGCTTCCTCAACAGAATCTCAATAGAAAATGCATTCAGACTCTTAATGGTCGATGGCATCACTTCTTACCCAGGATTTAAGATTTGTTTCTTTGCTGTAAGTGTGTAGGAGGTATTTGCTCACACAAGTCCATTAAGTAAGGTTTAAATGATGATTGATCTGCAGGGTGTGCTTGTGTGGATGGGCTTTTTACATCAGTTTTACAAGTGACAGAATGTTACAACATTTGTCTTCAACAGTAAAAAAATACAGCCTCTAAACGTGCCACAAGTGTCAGCGAGCTGAAAGGGTGGGTAAGTAAATAAATAAAAAAATAAATGCCAAGCTGGCAGCACAAGGAGTGCCAGTCTTCTGTTTTAGCACCATGACCTCATCTCTTGTAAATTTGACTATTTACTTCATGGGAAACCATGTCTTGAGTAAGAGAAGAAGAAAAGAACTCTTGTCTTGTGATTACAATTGTTGAAAACCCTGTTTGGAGTCACTGTTTTATTGATTTTCACATCAGATGATACCAAAAACGATAAATTAAAATAAGGAAATCCACTTGATTAATCGGTTTTCATTTTGATTATTTGTGGAGGTAGCTGAATATTTAGTACTAGATAGTACAAATGTGAGTAAAATCCGAATAAATCATGAATTGTGGGATATACTAACTTGTCAGGGAGGTCAGCTCTGCAGAACTGGCAGGTTATGTGTTAACAGGTATGGAATGGGATGTTTCCTTTTCAGAAACTTGAGTTCAATGATTTGCATTTATAATAAAAAAGGGACCAAAGTTGACCATCATGTGATGTAAAATGTGTTTGTGCATAGTTTTAATACATCAGTGAATTAAACTTGTTTGTATGGAACAGAGCTAGGTCTTTATACAGTATATTTTGAGAATCTACACTGAAAAAGTGAAACAATGAATCAATTGTCATTTCTTACATTTAAAATTATGATTTTTCATCTAATTAATTAACATTTTGAGATGATGGTTTACTCAACTTAAAAATGTATTTTGATAAAAACTAATATTTTTATATGTAACAAATTACAGAACTTTAGTTAATTGATCCAATATTTCACTTTAACAGTATATGCATTAACATTAAATCAGAAAAGACCCCAAGACAGTATGGAGAACCAACAAACTTTGCTAAATTGTCAGTTTTTACATATAAGCGATATTCTAATGAAAGCATCATACTTGCCCGGGTGTTATGGCCCCAATGGGCCGACCTGGCTCAAGTCTAGAGGAAAACCGAAAATGGGACCATAGCAAAAACTGGACACCAATGAAAATAAAATTAACACAGTTTCTTAAATAAGGGAAACAGAGAAACTGTGTCCTGAAAAGCAAAAAACAATTAGTGTGCTGGTTGAAACAAAAAGGCAAAACAAAGGGAATTGGAACCTTGGCCAAACAAAATAAGTCAGGGAGATTGGTGACCCATCCATGTCGACCGTTGGAGTCAGCAACTCCCTTCTGCCTAACCAAAATTACCTAAAGAAAACAAATAAACAAAGCCTGTGAATCAAGACTACCAAGTTCCAACCCCAAACTAAAATAACAAAACCCAGCAGTCTAAGACTGCTGAGGACAAAAATCAACCAGCTCCTCAACCAGCAGTAGCAGGATGTACTGTAACAGAGGGTCTTCTTTTGTACCACAAAAAGACAGTTTGTGTACACAAAAAATCAGACTACAAAAGGGATTGTATTGGTAAACGAAGTAATTATGGGAGTGTTCAAAGGCCTCCACACATCTAAATATTTCTTCTCTTTTTCCTGGGTTTGTAAAAGTATTTAGGACATATAGGTAGTTGAGAACCTTTTGCTTCTGTCTGCAGAGCAGAGTGTAACGTTCAGCAGTCTGTCGTGTCTGGGATGTGGGAGGGGCTGAGTCACAGGCTGCAGCACCAGTTGGGTTAACACAATACATGCTGCAAAATAGTGTTCCCAAATCTCCAATTACAGTAATGAAAAAAAAGAAAGTTGCAAAGAAACAAGAACTTTTTGTTAAACCATAATGTCCAGAAAGTCGATACTTTGAGGAGTGTCTTATTTAAAAATGACAAACCGTTTGCTAATGTAAATAAGAGACTGTCAAGGCACTTTGTTAACAAAACAATTGACTTTTAAGTGTAATTAGCAAGGTTGTAAACTCAGCTTGTGTGAGTGGTTTCAGTTTCTAACAGAAGACACCCAATGAGAACCATCAAATCATCTTTGATGGATGATCCTGGATGAATTATTGCAGCATGTGATCTCTAAAGACTTCCCCAGTTTGAAAGGAGGAAGAAGCAGAACAGACAGCTTATCAGATGACAGAAGTCTTAAGGCGGAGAGCGACACTGAATCAGCAATGAGTGTCAGAACAATGTAAACCCCACACACGTGTTCAAACATCCGAAGAACTCTGAAGCCTTCAAATAAAGAGCAGAAGACAAGAGACTGATGTTGATAAAAAGACAGTGAGCAGGGAGTTAAAAATATGCAACTAAATATTTGTTTAATGAAACCCCCTGTTTAAGAAATTCCACTTTAAGTCTAAGACCTAAAGGGAAAACAGATGTACTAAGTATGAGCACGTCAAACTAAAGTTTAAAGACTGAACGTGCAGTAGGTCGAGTGCTATCGTTGGATCAGATTAAAATATGTATTGTGTTTTTATAACAGCACTAATTCCTTTAAAGAGAAGCAGCTGAATAACAATAAATCAAAAATAATACAAAAATTCCTTTCAGGATCAGCTAATTAGCAGCATAACGACTCTGCTTAATTAATGCCACAGATGAGGCTTGAAAACCCTCCTCCCTCTTGAAATGATTAACTGCACATAAAAAGTGTGCTAATAATAAATTAGGTTTTGTCAGTTGCTCTGCGTTTAGGAAACTCGACTCGTTCGATGTGGTCGCGCTAATGCAATGCATTTTGCGGCTATAAAACCGGATGCTTCAAAGGCCGCTGCACTTGTTCGTGTCTGCAGAGTCTGGCGTTCATTAGATCTAGGAAATCAAACAGAGATAAGTGTGAGTAAATATGTCTGCTGTGGCTAAAGCAAATGATCAGGGAAGTGCAGGAGGAGTCGGATCTTATTAGAAAAGGAGGCCAGGTAACCTTTAACACAAAATCATTCTAATCTTCTCTAATCTGAGCTTTGGGACTTGTGAACAATGTTCATTTGTTTGCTCTCGTTTTCACCGCATCACTGTCAGATCAAACAGAAAAAAGTCTCTCAAGTTTTTGCTGTTCTATTTGTAGAAGTGTGACATCGACTGACAGTCGAGTGTCTACACTTGTTTTAAAGTTGCAAATTTGAGAAAATGAAAACAATAATTATAGTTTTAGGACCAAAAACAACGACTTACGTTTAAAGCTAAAGACTTGAGATTTGACTTGAAAACAGAAACTTCTTGGTTTGCCCTGAACTTATTCGAATTTTCCAAAGTATAGTTCCATAAAAAGGTTAAAAATCACAATCCAACTATATATTTTAACCTTTTCTGATATCCCATCATCCCTTTGTTTACACTCTCTCCTGCTAGCTTACAGAGCCTCACAACTCCAAGCTAACATTCGCAGTGCAACAAAAATGGCGAGCATTATCAGAGCTTTCCAGTCGTACAGTATTTGAGCCAGATGGCAGCTCAGAAAACAAAGACGTTAATGGATCTATTTGTCTGGAAGTGGATGCATTGGAATAGAGTGGAGCAGATACACAATTTTAATGCTAAATTATTTTAAATATATTCTCAGTTATCAGAAAAATGCTACCAGTATATGTTAAAAACTAAATTTTCTAGGAGTAGGCCATTCATTTCTACAATTATTACTGAAAAGGAGCACAAATTTTTATTTTTTTATGCCTAACAAGCTTATTTGTTAGATGCAAATGGCTTAGTTTCATTATGAGGTCAATATATCAATATGTCTACAGTCTGCTACAAAGTAAATGTTTAAATATACTTAGACATAAGTGTTTCTGTGAGGTTTAAATGCAAAGAAATGAGTCAATCAAGTTATAAAACTACACAATTTCACCATATTTGCACAACCTTTTTATGGATAATCATTGCAAAAAAAGATTAAAAGTAAGTGAAACTGAATGGAGTTCCTAACTGAAATCCTTCCCTCTGATATTACTGCTGCTCCACGCCGCGGTGTGAATCATGACTCATGAGGAATCCAAATACCTCTTTGCACCCATGACCAATCTCTATATCCTTCTCTTGGGAGGAAAAACTCAGACAACCTCACTGGTGCAAATAATTCAAACTGACTGACAGGTTAACCCGAGCTCCAGCCCAGTTTTCCACTCTAACTAAGTTGTTATTGGCAAAAAAAAAATCTCACAGAGATGGCAAGAACCCGGAGTGGCCAAAACTCCCAGACTCTGTTGTTCCTGGCCTGCACAGCATCCGAAAACATCCCTTTTCCTGAATTCAACGTAATGAGACCAGCAACATTATTTCCAATCAATAACACTCTTAGTGATTCTGTTTATTTTCCAGGGTGAAGCCTATGTGAGGCTCTTTTACGACAAGTAATGTGCACAAATGAGCAAAAAAAAAAAACATATTTATATATGTATAAAAAAAAGAATGTGAATAATTCCTTCCAGTGTGGTGCAATTGTAGGCTTTTGTTGATTCCCTCATTACAGCTCATGAATGGCTGACATTAAAAGAAGTTCTTTCAAACAGACGTCTCTTTGAAATGAGCATCAAGACCTTTATTACTGGCTATTCTTTTTGAATATAAAACTCAAAGCACAACAGGGTCTGAAAAATAAAAAGTTGCTGCTGAACTAAGTCAACTTAAGCTTCAGTGAAAGCTGATCACAAGAAGCCATGTTTTCTTTTAAACGACTACAAGCTTTGCTGTGGATTTTCCGTGTTTTTTCCTTTGACAAGCAGGACGGCTGGATAGCGAGCCGATCATTAAAATTAACTTTGGTCCAAGCTGCCCTTTATCATCAAGTGAAACAATTAAAGCGTTGCTTTAAATTCAAGCACAGCTGAGTATCGACCCTAAAATTCATGAGCTGGAGTTAAAGTCAAACGTCTTCATGTGAGAAACGCTTCGTCCTCTCAGCCAGAATCCGAGCCTCAGAGAGGAAGGAGGCATTACCGCTCTCTTGGCAAACCTGACAGGCTTGAAGTGAGCTGACACTCGATCTCTTTCCTAACCATAAACAGCATCTCAACGCAGAAAAAAAGGACAAGCGGATGCATGTAATTAATAAAGCTGCATGGAAAATTTCTATAGGGAAGATCATTAGTTAGTTGAAAAAACAGTTAAATTATCATAAAATTCACCAACTTAAAGGGGTCATACCGTAAAAAACTAACTTTTTGAGCTGCTAAGTGTATCATTCCTCACTATAAACAACCTCAAACCGGTTTTTAGATCCGATCATGCATTTCTGAGTAACCCTCTAAAACCTGTGCTCTAAACAGCAGAAAACCTCACATGCTTACATCACAAGGTGAGATCCACCCCTTCCAGGAAGAGTCTGCACTAGCTAAAATCGTTCAAACGCAATGCATTGTGGTCTATATTTGCCAATCTAGTAATCATCGATGCACACTGCTTTTTTTGTAGAGGCTTCTGGGAAATTTCTAGGGCTCTGGGTTTTGGAATTGAAGATTCAAATAGCCCTTCAAACACTCGCTGCGATCAGCTAGCTTTGCGACCTCCCACCCCCCCCGGCTCGAACACAGTCGTGCAAACGCCGGCAGGAAACGCTCATTCGGTTTAGCGCTCAAACTTTGTGAAGAAACTTCTGGTGAGGAATCTCCGCGACATGTTGGGATTAATCCTGAACAGATACGAGAATGCCGCAAGCAGACGGAGGATATTGGGAAGATGACTGGAGAAGGGGAGCAGACTTTTTCCTGGTGGAAAAAAAGAGCAGAATATTTCCTGGTGGAGAAAGGGAGCAGACTTTTCCTGGTGGAGAAAGGGAGCAGATTATTTCCTGGTAGTGGAAAGGGAGCAGACTATTTCCTGGTAGGGGAAAGGGAGCAGACTATTTCCTGGTAGAGAAAGCAAGCGACATATTGGGAGACCTGATTTGAGTGTGGGTTATTGAGCACCAGACAGAAAGGTACGCATGAAACGCTTTTGATACGGTGATTGATGATGCTTCAAAGTACACAGTATTTACATAATTTTTTTAAGGATATTTTTTTTTTGTGAGTGACACGCAGAAGAGGACGGCTCGATGATGTCATGAAATAGGTGGCACCCTCAGGGAGCGAGAGGCGGAGCCTCATAGATCAAGTTGTTTTACTTCTGGGTAGGAAAATAGTTCACAAAAATAATTCATATTTCATAAATAATTTGTTATTTAGATTTCCAAAGGTAATATATGATGATATATATGAATACAGTTTAATCTGAAACACTTAAGAAAAGCATTGTATGGCCCCTTTAAGGTGAAAATTCCCTGCTTAAACAAAATAAAAGCCTAAAGTAAACATCCATTTGCTTCAACTCTACTATTAACATCTTTCTCTCATGTGATTACCATATATAGATGAGCATCAAAGTTCCGATCTGCCCCTTTGAGAGCACTAAAACTCTCAGAGGAGCTGAGTCAAGCTTTATCAAGCCCTTATCAGCAATTAAGCGGCAACCTCTGGTGAATGTTCGTTTATTAGATCTCCTCAGTTAAGGTTGGGGGCACAGTGATCTTAATTACTGCCGTAATGGGCGTATAAGCAAAAGTTCCAGGATCGGCGGTGTCAGAGGTGGCTAAATAAAAGGCCATTTCTGCTGTTCCTCACTTTTTAAAAGGCATCTTTGAAGTGACAGCATGACTAAAGTCCCCAAATGAGCCGCAGAGAAAAGAACAATAAGAAAGTGACATCTCTTTTTGGAGAATTATACTACTGGGGAAGGCGTTCTTCCATCCTTAATCACTATAAAATGGTTTAACATGACACACAGAGGCTGGCAAATGATCAAATCCTGACAGGAGGACAAATTGCAAACAAAATGAGAGATCAAGTTTATTAGAGTGGCGCCTCTGGGAAATGAAAATCTTTAATTCTCTTTTTACATTGACATTTATTTGGCTGGCATAAATAGCGATGTTCACAGGCAAACACGCACCACTTCACAACTACTGTAACCGCTCCACTGAAATGATGGCACAGTTAATGACATTTATCATGTTTGCCTTTGTAGATTACATCTGAAACACATTGTCTTTCATCCAGCCAACATTCATTATGTATTTCATATAAAGTTCACAGTGGCGCACGGCGGTGCCTTCATGCAGGGGCAATGAGAGGAGCTGGCAGGAATTATCCATCACCTCCAGCACAATGGATGGATTCTCAGGCTTTTTAAACAGGCAGACATCTCTTTAAAGATTTCTTTTCAAATTCTCATGAGAGAAAATTCACCTCTATGAGTTCTGCTTTGATCACAGATATTGGAAATGGACTCGCTCAATTACGGTACAAGGTTTTTTATTGGTCAAAATCTCTGTTATCGCCCTTTATCGACTTAAAGGAGAAGCGGCGCGGCAAAACGCTGTTATATCTCAAAGAGCTGTGATTAAAATAAACCAGGGATGCTGCTTAAGTCTTCAAATAAAGATTGAATGAGATAATAAACCTGTTTGTAGAAATATAAATAATATTTTATCCCACTGGTAAATCTTCCAGATGTTTGCCATGTTGTTACCTTTGATGGTTTGATCCATACAATAAACAAATCTTAGGGTTAGGGTTAAAAAAAAGCTTAAATATGTGGTATTTTATATGGATTTAGCATTATTTTCCCATAATTAAATATTTCATCCATACATTGGCTTACTTAATGAATAAAATGCACTAAAATATCAGTAACAACATTTAACAAAATTATAAATGATGTCACCAAGGAAGATGTAATCAATGTAGAAATATAAACATGTAGACTTTTTTTTACAGCTCTATTCCAATATACGAAAGACTTAAGCAATATCCAAATACCCTAACAACAAAATAAGTATACAGAATGGGACAATCCAGTGGTTTTCTAAAAGCAATTCAGACACTTCACTGCCCACTTCTTTCTTTTTTATTGTTTTAAAACTGCAAATATGACATTACCAGATTCCTGAAGTAAAACTTAAAAAATAATTAACAATGTACAAAAACTATTTTATGAATCCAATGTGTTCTGATGATGAAAACTTGGATGGTTTATAATAAATAAATTAAAATGCATTTTTTTAAAGTGAAAAATTGGTCAAACGCAATGCATTGTGGTCTATATTTGGCAATCTAGAGATCATCGACGCACTGTAGAGACTTCTGGGAAATTTCTAGGGTTCTGGATTTTGAAATTGAAGCTTCAAAATGCCAAACGCAATATATAGTGTACTAAGTAGTGAAGGAATTCGGACATAATCCTAGGGTCAAATAATTCTGTTCTGATTGGTCAACTTGGCTTGACGTGCATTGTAATGGTCAAAAAAGCTTAGGTAGCTACGTGTTAATCCACTTTTTTCGCATATTTACATAGTTTTTTATTGGAAGTGGTCACTTAAATGCGATTTAGCGGCAGCGTGATGTAGCTTTATCCTTGATTTTTTTTTTTTTTTTTTTTAAAGGAGAAAAATCTTATAAAAGAAAATCATTTGGTCCTTTAAAGTCCACACTGTGCTAAATATCAGTGGATGGTGTCAGCAGTAAGAAACTGATGACAGTGGTGCTAAAAGTCTTGTTGTACAGCCTCCCCGCAGCTCCCACTGATGAGTGATATGTTGGAGCCTTCACCTGAGGCCATCTCTTCCTGCGCTGCACTCGTCTGAGCTGAACTGCAAAGTCAATGAGGAGAGACGCCCCGTGGGCCCAAACAAAGGCAAAGGCTCCCAGCAGTAACCTGAGACGTATTGTCTCCCCTCACACTGCTTAAACCTTCAACCCTTCCTCAGCTGTGATGACACTGCCTTTTAATGTCCCACTAACAAAAACGCCCTGATCAAAGAAAACGGGGATGATTTGAGAGGGCCTGCTCTGTCCACTTCTCCCCAAGGTCACTCTGCTGGGGTTTGGCGAGAAAAGAAAAAAACAAAGAGGGCAGGATGTCAGGATGTTAGGACTTAAGTATTAAATATTGCTGAGGACCGGTCTGGAGTCTGTCCAAGGCAAACTCAGAAGTACTTCACAAATCAATGACTGCTCTCTGCATCCCCCACACTTCTTTTATGCTCTGAAATGACAGAATGTAGTGCAAGCATTTTTTTTCTAACATCTGGTGTCAATATCGCAGCTTAACTTCAAAGAAATTACTGATAGCATTCTGCTCTCTTCGGTCTAGTGATCTATTCAAGACTGCATTCTGCAGTTACCAGATATGAGGTTTACGTGAAGGTTAGCGATGTCCAAAGGGGGCCAAAAAAAAGCAGGAGTGGCTTCGAGGGGATGTGGAGATAATCAGAATGAAACCAAAAATGAGAACAGCCTTACCAACTGTTGCAACAGTGTCGTCCTTGCCCTGGGTGAAAACCACCACTCGCTGCCTCCTTGTGTTCTCCTTGGGGAGGTTTTGCGTCTTCCTCGCGATCTCTGCAATGTCATCCGTCTGCGAGAAAAACAAAAAACAAAAAAAAGCACCACAACAAAAAAAAGTATTAGGGTCACAAAAAAGTTCTATTATAAGATTAAAGTTGTAAAGTTACAAGTTTAGAACTTTAGGGCCACCAAAAAAAGTATGCAAATAGCAACATTTCTGCACTAAAGATCAGATGTCCTTAAAATCTGTGTGATGCTTTCGCCTGGAGACACCCATTCTTTCCCTTGTTTTATGCTAATAATAATTAGCATAAGATTTCAAGACCCCAAAGGTTGAGGATTTCTTTGTTTTTGGAGCCTATCTGAAAATGTAATATGTCTTTCATCTTCTAACACGGTTCCAATAAGTAGATAACTGGTGTTTTTTCTTGTGAATTTGTGACTTTTTTTTCTCATAAATGCAGAAGTTTTAAAGTTGTAACTTTACAATATTTAAAATAATAAATTTTTGACTTTTAAAAACTGTAAATTTATTCCAATAATTGAATAGTTGTGACTTTTTTCTTGTAACTTTACGTCTTTAAAGTCGTAATTTAATTTTTATTGTTCGTTTGTAAAATGGCCCTAATACTAATTGACTGTAGAAACACTGGAGAGGTCAGCCCCTCCCCCCTCGAGTTCCAAACAGGAAGTACCTGCTGGTTCCAAGAAGCCAAGGTTCCATAGACTTCTATTGAGAAATAAACAACAATTTCTCAGTCATTTTATTTGTCAGAATATCTATTCTTGCTCTGACAGCTCCTTCTTAACATCTTTTTTTTAATCCTAATTATTTTTAAACATATGTTTCTTTTATTTTAAGTTATTCAAGTTATAAACTGACCAATCAGATGCTTCAGTAAGAGCATGTGGTGCTCCCACCTCCAACATTTGATTCACAGATGAGTTCAGTGGGAGCGGTGTGGACTTTGAACAAGCTCACTCCTGATTGGCGACAGTAGTTCCTTTAAAAACATGACTCAAACCGAGTCGGACCAATCACTGTCGTCTGGTTTCAAAATGGCGGCCCACGTATCAGGAAGCTGCGGTGACAGATTTGGGCTGATTTCATGAGAGCCAGAGGTAAAGTAATTTCTATGGGTGACGTCAACGCCTCTTTATGTCCATTGTTTTCTCATAGAAGGGAGAGGTCCAATTTTTCTCCTAGTCGGAACAGACCGTTTCAATGGATATTGACCCCAAACGAGCCAGTACGGAATGGATCAACATGAGTGAAGAAGGGCTGGAAAAATATTAGAATGTCAATTCACTTTACCGAGATGAAAAATGAAGCGTGTGAAGATATGCTGTTGTTAGATAAAGCTACTTGTGATAAAGCTTAGGAGATAGGTGGTGCTTGTGCTGTATCATTCTCCTTCCTGAAACAGGCCATCTCTCCTCAGCATCTGCACAGAATGGATATTCTCGCCTGGAGACGACAGAGCTCTCCTGAGTGCTTGCTTTTGATCATAAGAGGGATAAAAAAAACCCTCACCTGTCAGAGCTACTTTATTATTAACTCATCATGATGTTCTATGAACAGGTAAAATGTCTTTATTGTCATCTTGCAGTGGAGTGCACTGCTCCTGCTGTAATACAGCACTATGAGGAGTTTGCATTAGGGATCGTGGATGCCTCCAGCATCTGTATCAAAGCTAACACTTGAGCACCTTCATGGTGAGCAAATACTGTGATTATGGGAGTAATCAGAGAGATAGGCTCTGGCCCAATACTCCCAACCACTCTGGCTCACTCAAACCAATGAGCTTTTACACCTCTAAATGCCTCCCAAACGTCCTTTAATCAGCCCTGAGAGGTCCGGAGAGACCCAGGGCTGAGGAAAAATGGGTGTAACACTCTAAGTAAGTGCTAATGGTGAGGTTAATACAGAGGCTGTTAGCAGGCGATGGTGAAAAAAGAGCAATTTGTCACTGCGACTGGATGTAACCACAAGCACTCCTTCAGATACTGAATGCACAACCACACAAGGCTCCGGCACATTGTCACCCTCAGGTTTTATGTTCGCCGACATAAAAAAGACGCTCTACTCAGGTTTAGAGAGCTGAAAGGTTTCAAGGGCCAGAGGTGGCAGATTGAGCATCATGGCGGTCGAGCACCGGGAGACTCCGCCTTAGCCTGTCAGAAACACTTACCTGCAAACTTCCTGTGGGGCAGGAAAACCGGATTTGAAGCAAACAATCGGATTGATAAATGATATGGTCAATTTGGTTTACTACAGCCAAATGGCAATATTTACGACCATGAGGCAACTGATCAGACATAAATCAACAAGGCGTGAAATATGAAAGCTTTACAAGGGTGTTAAATTGTGTTTCTGTGTTGAAGCCAGTGAGAAACTGATAATCTCCGCTGCAGGCTGCTTGAAAAACACTGCAAGGGAGAGATTCAATTAGAGCTGTGATGCAGAGAGTTCTTTGAGCCTTTAAAGGAAACAGATCACAATCAGGCAACTGTGTTCAGATCTGCTGATTGCTGTGTTGGAGAGGGCAAGTTCTTTATCTCATATTTATATGGGAGTGCTGCTGTCATTTTTTGTTAGTCGACCATAATGTGACGATTATAGGGCTTTGGGAAATATTAAAAGCACATTATGTTGTGGTTTCAGATTGGTTTCTGTCAATCTATCATCATGTTCCTTTAGAAATCTGATGATCAAGTTAACCTCTTTTAGTTGCCTACAGCTGATAAATGACTTCCAGTACTGAAGGAGATGAATAGCTTTGACAGTCCATATCTAAAGAGCTATTGGTCCCGATTGCAAATCTTTTATTTTGGTAGTTTTTCTCTGGTGGCAGGAGACTGAAAAATGTGAAATGTTGCTACAGTTGATGAAGTATTCATCAGTGGTATGTCCAGTTTTACAGATGATGCATGGCCTTGACAGGTAAAGCATAGCTGGCTGTCAGAGTCAGCTTGGCTAATTCCAGTTGGGTAGCCGATACACAGGAAATGGGGGAGTGCCCCCCTGACCTCCCGAATAGAGTCCAGTCCCCAAGAAAAAAATGAAAAAAATAGGTAATTATTTGCCCTCCAATCGTTAGATGAATCTTCGGTGTAACTTTTTAGAGTCTTGAGAATGGGGTGAATGGGGTGCAGAAATAGAGCACTCACGTGTCCTTAAATTGCTCCTGGTGGTCAGAGGTTAGCGCCAGTGTTTGGTGTGAATGTGTGGGCGAATAGGAATGTGACTGACGCTACGTTCACTCCGCCTTCGGCGACGTTGGGTTCAAGCTACCACTTTCAATAAAACGTCTATGGGCTTCCGCGTTCAAAACTCCTGTGTTCACGTGTCACTGCGAACATTTTTAAAGGGGCTATACCATGAAAAAAATACTTTTTGAGCTTTTAAGTGTATTTTACTGCTCATTCCTCATTATAAACAAACCCAAAGCGGTATTTTGTGTTGTGAACCAGTGTGGTGATGGCCGGGGCTGCTAAAGGCAGATATATGGTATGTCCACGCGCAGCGGCAGGTGGAGCTTCAGGAATCAAGTCGTTTTACTTCCGGGTAGGAAAAATATATTGACATATATTGATATAGTGAATATTTCATGAATAATTTGTTTTTTAGTGTTCCAAAGGTAATATATGATCACATATATGGATATAGTTCACTCTGAAAGGCTATATATATATTATGGTATGGCCCTTTTAAGACTATTTTTTAATTTTGAATGCAGATTTGGTCGTGAATTGATTAAAATTGATGGTGTCCTTTCTAATTCACGGAAGTGCCAACTGTTTCAAAAGTGACTATGGATGAGAAACCAATAATTGCGATTTGAGCCTGGACGGAATTATATGACAACAAAACCGGATCCGATTTCTTCCCCAACCCCTCCAATTGAAGAGGCATTTGAAGTGATAGGGTTGTCCGAAATCGTGGCGGAGGGATACAGAGCCCTCTGCCACGAGAATGTTCCGCGTCGTACTGTGTCGTGGGGGAGGAGCGCTTTTCTTCATGCAGGTGTGCTCTAAAGTAGTTACATTTAAATGTTTGATCTACTTCTGAGTGCTAGCAGCTCCATGCTAATGTAATGTATTTGCCAATTTATCTGGAAAAATAAAAGTTTTATTTGTTTTAAACATACCAGTTAATATATAACAAAAGTAAACTGTCCATCTACTGTAAAAAAATATCAAACATATAATGTTCAAAATAAAAGAACTGAATATCTTTTTAAATGTTTATTAGATTTAGAAGAAAATATTTGCTACAGTAATTTAGGTTTTAGAACATTTTATGCATCAAACTTGCACAGTTTTGCCCCTTTACAATTATTTATATTCAATAATCCATGTAGGAAAGTTTTCTGCTTGGATGAAATTTGTGGAAGCCAAAGACCTGTCAGTGTAAGAGGTCGGATCGCAAAAATTCAGCCAAATTCAGAAAGTGACAAGAGAAGAGCTGTGAAGAAAACATCTCAGAATTATGACCACCTAGAAGAGAAGCAAGTACAGTACACACCACTGGTGTTATCTGAGAAATCACATTCATCCAACGCAATTTCGCAGAGTGTTCTGCCAAATCAGGTTGACACAGAAAATGTCAAAGAATTGTAACTACCAGCAGAGGCTTCACTTTGCCCTTTGTGCTTTTTCTTTTTTTCTCTCTTCATGTGAGGCCCCCTCCATTACCACCAGCAACACCCCCCCACCACCACTTCCACCCCTCCTCCTGTCTTCAGCCCTTCTCTCTTAAACCTGTCACTGCCATCAGGATTGCATTTCTATTCTAGTCACGTTGATCACACCGTTAGTGATTCTGGATGACAATTATTCACACAGAGCAGAGCCATATTTAAGGGACTGCTGCTTCTGAAAGAGAGATGCTACTTAAAATACCTGAGCCTAAAAAAAAACAAAGGTGGCTATTTGTGTTTTATTAAATAGGGATGCAGGAAATATGCAAAAAAGAGAAGAGGGGAAATGAATTGCACATTTAAGAGGGAGTCTGCCTTTAAAACACACATTATAAGTGATACCAGGGAATGCAATCTTCATTTCCATAATGTAAAACCACAGGTGCCTTTCATTTGGTTATTAAAACACTACAGAGGGGTTCCAGTGTGGTGTAATGTTGTAGCAGCGAAGGGAAGGCATACAGTAACATCCCTGAACGCAAAGAAGATAATGAGGAGGCTTTTTAACCAGGCAACCTGATGAGCCGCACGCCTGCAGAGAAAAGCTTGAAACCATGCCCAACTTCTCAGCTTCCCAAGAGGCTTTTCAAAATTCAATAAATAACATCTGTAGGCGATGTTGGGTGCAGACCTAGCAGAGTGCGTCATAACAGAGAGCTGGCTGAACAAAGAAACCATGACGACTGCCAGGTTTCCATAGCAACTGCTGCAAGGCCTGGAGAGTATAATAGCACATCAATCACTGTCCAAAAGAACTTCATTATCAGCAAAAATAAACCTTTAGGATCTTTTCACTGTGCAATATCTGGTCAACTCACCTCAAAGCCCTGCTCTTTGGCAAATGTGGCCGCCTCCTAGAACAGAGAACACACAATTAAGGAGTTAATTACACAGACAAACATGAAACAATGTCAAACTGGCATTAAGTAGAGACATTTCACCTGCTTCTGTCTCTCATGGCACAGAGGAATAGTTAATTGAAGCTAGCATTAGGGCTGTTTAAGCTATTTCCAAACATGATCTTAACAGAGATAACTCTGCATCAGTCGAAACAATGAATATGTGCAGGTATGTGGGGATTCCCTGATGCTGAGCTTCCTAAGTGCTGATTAGACTGCAGGTTTCTTAACCTCCTGATAGGTGCACTTTACATAAGCATACATTTGTTTTGAGTTAAATGTCACAGCTAATAACTCCACATGGATGCAGAACCTTTCATTTTCAGACTTTATTAAGTTCAGTGGTGGTCCTCCCACAAAAAAGGAAGTTAAATGTCTTTTTACTATCTAATGCTAACAAGACCGACTGGGAACAACACATACAATAGTTTATTTAGGGACAACAGAAAAAAATCAGTTTGCAACGTTTTTTCATTTTTGCAAACTTTTTTTAAAAAAGACAAAAATCCACTTTGGCACTTTTTTTTTGCTCCGTACATCCAAGTTTTTTGCAGAATCCCAGCTATTATATTTACTTAGCAAAAACGGATTTGTCAGCAGTAAAACTCAGAAAAAACTACAAAGCACAGAAATATGAATGACATATACAGTTTAATTTAAGATTAATTACATAAATTAAAACAAAAGTCAGTAACACTTTTAAAAAGGTACTGCAAAATACTCAATATAATGTTGACAAAGATAGTTCATACATTTGTTAAGCTAAGTAGTTTATTAGTATGTGTGTGCACAATTACCTCACTTATTATATAAGTTTGCTTCCTTCCACTCCCTTTCAGTCAATCTCCTAATGTCTCAGCGTTTAAGATGTCTTTATGGATGTAAACTTCTGATGATTGATTATATTGCATATGATTTTTTTTCTTGATTGCTCGAAATAAATGTAATCTAATTGTTTTCTGTTATTGCTGTATTTATGTGCAATAAAAACGTATAAAACAAACTTAGATATATTAAAAAAGGTATTCGTTTGAGAGTAGATATAATCTGAAAATACATAAAAAAATGTAAAAGTATTGAGCAAAAACAAATACAGAAAAAGATCAACTTTGACCTTTATAAATTAATTGTAGTAACTACAGAAAGTACAAAAACCTAAGGTTTATCTTTACATATATTAGCAGTGCTCCTTTATTTAGCTCCATGACAGAAGCTGTTGCTCGTCAGCTCAAAACGATGCTGCAAATCAGGACAGACAACCTTGTGAACCAAATTCACTTCTGACCCAGGACGGGGCAATAAGTTGAAGCTATGATTCTAAATGATCCAATTATCTGCAGAGGAGGGGGGCGAGTGTTTGCGTGACCTTGGGGAGAAGTTGACAACCTGGTCCTCAAACAGAATGGGAGGAGATGACATGGAACAATGAGGTTACTGGTCCCTGGAGGGGAGTCTCATGGCTCCTCTGCTTTGGATCAACTTCACAGCACCAGCAATATGTCAATTTATCACCCCACTCTACACACACAAGACATTTAGTTGCTGTAGTCAAAAAGCGGTTTGATAATCATTAAAGGTAGAGCAGTCTTCTCCTTTTACCTCCCTTTGCCTTTTCAATCTATTGAGGGCTCAGGTCTCATATTTGTTTTCCTTTATTTATGACCACATATTGACTTTTCTCCTCAGGAACGTTCAATCATTGACAAGCAAGAGGCATCTCGCAGAGACGAGAGCGGCTTGAAAAGGGCCTTGTCAAAACAGTGATATTTCATATCAAAGCATTTAAAAGAGACACATAAATATGAGCAAAGACAGCGGCGGCGCTGATTAGCGGCACACAGCTCCACTCCATCCTCTGTCTCCCTCTAGTTAGCAGCTATAATATTTAGGAAAAAGAAGCCTTTCGGAGGAGTGTGGGTGGAAGAAGAAAAGATAATTGAAGCCATGTCTATGAGCCACATGTGAACACTTTAATCCTTTCAGGGATTTTATTAATTTCTTTCAGTTGGCATGAATCAATAATATTTGTAATATAAGCCAAGCTAAACCCAATACGATAAATATTCTATGCCGTAAATATGCAATTACCTACATAGGCAATAAAATGAAAGAGACAAGCAATTAAAGCTGCTATTCCTTAAAGAGCTTATGGCATTAATAATAAAAAATGTTGGGTTTTAGGCTGTGAATGCCTCACATTTGACATGTGCTGTTTTGGTATGTTGTGGAAGACGGTTTCCAAATGAAGTCCCATGTGCCTCTACAGCTGCCGCAACAATGACAAGTGCTTGGAGTGACATCTGGACAAATCCTGTCGTGCTCAAAAAGGCATCTTGTTTGTTCAGAGATCGCATGCTCGCTTCTGAGGATCAGCTGCCGAGTCTCATTTCAAAAGGGAGAGGACGGCTGCAGAATCGGGGACCTCTCCGCCTTTTTTGGGCAAACAAGGTAAGAGATAACAAGGGAGGCTGAGCGCGTGAGCCCTTCTGCAGCCGCCGTTAATATAAAGTTATCTGAATGTGAGAGATGTTGTTGCTGTCAGAGGCTTAAACAGTCAAAAGGGATATTTTTAGAGAGCTTAAGCTAATAATCCAGAGCCCAGTCAGGGGGGTGGGAGTCTATGTTTTCATTTTGCCAACTAGCCAAAATGAAAACAGAAATAGACACCTCAACTAAAGAACCATTTGTAAATCGACACACTTTGGTTGCCTTGACAATGTAAATGAGGAAGGCTCGGTTTATAAAAAGATATGAAAATATGTTTTTCTTTAGCTGCTAAATATTTACTAGTGCTTTCAAACTAGAAGGGTTGAGGAAAAAGAAAGGATTCTTATAAAGAGTTTTGAGACTAAAAATCTTAAGCTACAGACATACGAAGCATGTAACGTGAGTCCAAGGATGTAGATTTAATAGGGGTGTTGAGAAAAATCGATTTGACGAATTATCGCGATATTTCATTGATGATACTTGTATCCATTTAAAATGCAAACAATATGATTTTTAACTAATTTTTATGAGCATTCTTCCGCGTCTTACTTTTGTTTTCCATGTAAACCTCCGACCACTAGTTGGCAGCACAGCAGCCTAACCCCGAGCTCACAAGGCTAGCGTTACAGCTCAGGTGCGATGCGGGAGCGGTCTAGCTACAGCCGATGGCTAATATTAGCCACAGGTTGGCTGCAGCCACAGGCTCTGCTGCCAACCTCGCAAAACTCCAAACTCACGTTCACGCTAATCACTCTTTCTTTCAACAAAATCTCGCGAGAACCAGCTTGTATTAAATGTTCAGTCAGCTCTGCGGTTTTTGTTGTTATGAGACATGTATAACAGTTTTCACTTGGTATCGGTACCAAGCTGAAACTCTGTGCCACGTTGCTGCCAGTATCATATAAAATCGCGGATTATGATAGTTCGTAGATAAAAACGAGTGAAGCAATGCAGCTATGCAGCGAGTCATGCACTGAGCTTTAGCTTAAAAAAATTGTGATATAGTTGTGGTATAGTCTTCGGATATATTGTGATACATATAGTATCGTAAGATGCGTATCGCAATACATATATCGCAATACTCATATCGCAATACATATATCGTTATACACATATCGCAATACACATATCGCAATACTCATATCGCAATACATATATCGCAATACTCATATCGCAATACACATATCGTTATACACATATCGCAATACACATATTGCAATACTCATATCGCCAATACTCACCCCAAGCGTTTAGCCCATGTTGTTCACACTGAACAAGCAGGAATGGGCTTCTTTTTCTACTGTTCAGAAGCTCATGTCTGCCACCTACAGTTCGAAGAAGCCTGGTGTGAAATGCCAAAGCGGTGCAAGTCTTGTGAATCTTGCTCCAGGCTTCTTCTTTCTGATATAAAAAAGACTTGGTGTCATGTAATTCCCTCCGGAAACAAAAACCCATCACTATTCATTTGTCCTTGATCCATTTCTCCGTGGTCAGTTTTCAAACAGTTGGCACATCTGTGCATTAAAAGGGACGTCTTCCCTTATTTCATTGAAAAAATGACAAAGGCACATGCCAGCATCTCACATAGCATATATCTTCTAATAGTAGCCCCGGGGTTTATTCCAAAAATTTTTTTAGACACCTCAGCGTTTATTAGAGACAAGCGTCTAATGGAGACAGGCGTCTATTAGAGACTAGGGGTGTGCCAAAATATAGATATTGCGATACATCGCGATATTTAGTCCTGCGATTGATTCTCGATGGGTTCTCACCAAGTATGGATCTTATAATGTTAAGTTAAAGTCATTCTTAAATGAAAAAAAATGTAGAGTTTAATGTATGAACCTCAGATAAAAATGTAATTAAAATAAAGTACATGAATTCACTGTAAAATTAGGGAGGTTGCTAATTAATTGAAGCACTTAAAATTATTTAAATATTGGTGAAAGTTGTTTATTGCTATTCTGTAACAGAATTTGAATTTGTAAATATTTATTGCCATTATCATGTGTGGTTTAGGATTTTTACCTATTTACTACTGACTGACCAAATGGAAAATAGATTAAGAAAATAATCTCAAGTGACAGTCTGAGTAAATCCGCCCTCAATTTTGGATGCTCAGCCCTTTTCAAATATGGGAAAAGTGTACGAAAAATTAGGTAACACTTGACAGAGGCTGTAAAACATTATGTTCATCATCCTTTGGTTTGACATTTCTGTGGAGGTAGATAACTGTCGCCACTTGAATTATTTAATTTTTGCTCTGTTGCTTACAACAATTTTCTACTAAGTATTGGCACTGCTGATCATATTTACTATTGTTAACATTAAATTTGTTGGTAATTCAGTTGGTGTCAATGCTTGTCAAAGACATAGTATTACTGATTTCAGCAACGTTGCACAAAAGTGTCTATAGTCTGTCGCGCAAAATAAGACACAAGTTGTTTATTATGATTGTGTTTAAGCTAAAAAGAATAAATGGGGATATAGTTTCCCCCAAAAAGTGTATATATATAATATTAGTTATTAGAGAGGATTTTTACCAATTGTCGCAGTATTGCGATATTATCGAAATCATGAGCCATGTATCGTGTATCGCATCGTACCATGAGGTACCCAATGATTTCCATTTTTCGACCATATCCACCCATAAAGGCAACAGTGACTAAGCCATAAATGAAGTCTTAAGTTCATAAAAAAGAGTGAAAACATTTATATTCAACAGATGCATCAATCCAGAACCTAACAAAGCGTACCATTAAATGAAAACTGTAGGGCCAAAAGAAAGCCACTTTTACTTAATCTCAATGAGACTTGGCTTCTTAAGGGGAACACAACAATCAGCAGAACTACACAAACCTCTGGCTTTCAAGATAATATATTCCAAGTAACAAGCATTTAAGCTTTTTTTCCCCCCTCTGTGTAACAAGTTGTTCAGCATATGTCACAGCGGTAGAGATTCAGGTGAAAAAAAAAATCCAATTTCAGCATTTCCCAAAGAATCTGAATCAAAGAGCAAGCCTGAGTGCTAAGGTTAATAAATGTTGATAAGCTGAAAAGCGGAACTCCCCCAGGCCATTCAGAAAATAAGCATTTGTTTGACCGTGTTAGCCCAAGCTGAGGCAGAGGCAGAAATTGAATTGTATTTGACATCATGTGTGGTGGTGGTTGATGGGGGGGCACAACAGTGAGGAGGGTAAAACCCTGACAAGCTATTTACAACAACAAACCTGTTTTCTTCTACCTGTTTCCTTCTACATCAAAGTGTTAAAGAACTATTTTATGTTGCGGCTGAAAGTAAGTCATTTTTACAAAAAAGTTAAAAAGTTTGAAAATGAAATAAACAAAGCATGATGGAGTCAAATAATCACCCCAGCTTTGACTATTTATAGTGATATATATATAAAAGAGCTGCATATTTTTCTCATTTAATGCTTATAAGCCATCAGTGAGGTGAGTCAGACGGCTTTCAAATGCCCAGCAAACTGACATCTGGCTTTTAACTCGAGTGTTTCCAACCAGAATACTTACAGTGAACATTAAAGGCTGGGGGAGGAGATTAAGTAACTAATCAAGATGATAGAACCATGGAGGATTTTGGCCTCTAACACATGTCCTTCTGATCGTTGGGGCATCTCCGTCCAGGTGCTTGCTAACAGGAACCTGCAGATGTGTGGGCTGATAACGAAATGCAGGTAATTATTAATAAATTCAGGCGGGCTGATAGGGATGCACAGGGCGGAAAGAAGGCGGCTTGCTTGCGACTCTGCAGGAGAGATAAGGGGGAATAAATCACCTGTGCCGAGCCCTCCCAAAGCTCCCAGGAGAATGCAGCGATCCCGCTCAAGCATGACACACGACAAACACCGGGGTAAACACACGCAGGAACAACACACTCCAGAGGCAGCAGTCGCTTTTTACTGCCTCTGGGAATTTACTCGGCAACAGCTGATGGGATTTCAATCAGCTTTTACCGAGCTACTAAGTGGCAAATTCCTTCTTACGATTCTCCACTCAGATGCGACCACGTTTTGTTATAGATGTTAGTTTTTATTTGTAGATTTGGATCTGTCACTTTCATCAAGGTGAACACGCTTTTATACTCAGTGTGGGATAATATTTCATTTTTTATGATATCCAGAGGCAACATAAGAAATATATATAAAGAGAAACATAATAACACATTTTTAAATGTTCCATTTTTTACTAAAACATCACCAACAATTGCTGTTACATTGACTTTAAAGGGTCTATACCATACAAAATAGACTTTTTGAGCTTTTAAGTGTATTATAATGTTCATTCCTCACTATAAACAACCACAAAGTAGAATTTTGATCCGTTCACGCATTTCTGCATATCCCTCTAAAAACCTGCGCTCTGAGCATAAGCCCACAAAAATGAGAACCCTTTCAGGAAGTTTGTGCTGCCAGGACCGCCCTCCCCCCAGGCAAACACACAAACGCCCAATTTCTCCACGAAGCTAGCAGTGCTTAGCTGCTAAGCTTTGCCGCTCAGCTAGCGATATTGGGCCGCTAAGCTATGCCACTAAGCTAATGGTGCTAAGCTGCTAACTTTGTCGCTCAGCTAGCGATACTCAGCCGCTAAGCTATGCCACTAGGCTAGTAGTGCTAAGCTTTGCCACTCAGCTAGCGATATTGGGCCGCTAAGCTATGCCACTAGGCTAGTAGTGCTAAGCTGCTAACTTCACCACTCATCTAGTAGTGCTCAGCCACTAGCTTCGTTGCTAGGCTAGTGGTGCTAAGCCGCTAACTTTGCCACTTAGCTAGCGATACTCAGCCGCTAAGCTATGCCACTAGGCTAGTGGTGCTAAGCTTCTAACTTCGCCACTCAGCTAGCAGTGCTCAGCCACTAGCTTCGCCGCTAAACTAGTAGTACTAAGACACTAACTTCGCTGCTCAGCTTGCGGAACTCAGTTACTAGCTTCGCCGCTCAGCTAGCGGCGCTCAGCTAGCGGCGCTCAGCTAGCGGCGCTCAGCTGCTAAGCCTTACTTCTCTTTTAGCTGTGCTTAGCCTCTGCTCCTGGCCATCGCTACAACCAGTGTAGCAATGGCAAATATACGGTATGCACATCCATCTTTGCAAAAGTGCAGATGTTGTTTGTTTTTGTGGGTGAAATGCAGACAGGATGTCGAGGCCGGCTCTTGGATGACATCATGAAACGGCACCAACAAGCAGCGAAAGGCGGTGCATCAGAGATCTAAGTGTCTTACTTCCGGGTAAGAAAAAGCTCACAAAAATAACTCATATAACATAAACAATTTGTTCTTTGGTGTCCCAAAGGTAATATATGATCACATGTGGATATAGTTTACTCTGAGAGACTCAAGAAAAACATGGTGTTCACACTGGACAAGCAGGGAGGATCTTCTTTTTCTTTTACTACCGTTAACTAGCACCACCTACACTTGGAGGAGGTTTTGTGGGGAATGTCGAAGTAGTACAAATCTTGAGAATTTTGCTACAGGCTTTTTATATGAAAGACTTGTTGTCAAATAATTCTGGCCGAGCACAAACTGCAATTATTAATTTCTCCTCCATGAACAATTTTCAAGCAGTTGGCACTTATGCGGATTGAAAGTGATGCCATCCATAAGTCATTACCAAATTCAGGTCGCTGATTGGTCAACCTGTTTAACTTTCAACCCTCGTTTTGGATGTTGAAGCCGAAAACGTTCATAGAAAATAGTGTAGCGTGAATTCAAGAGTTTTAAACATCAAGCCAGAAATGCAGAGAGCAATGTGAACGTAGCTTTACATCTCTATTCCAATATATGACAAGTTTTGCACAAACCGCAATTGTTAATTTCCCCTATGATCAATTTTAAATGGTTGGCACTTCAGTGTATTACCAAATCTAAATCCTGATTGGCTAAAGTTCAACCTGGTTCAACCCTTAATGTACGTTCACTGACCATGCATTTTGTATGTAAAGCCCAAAAACTGACTTAAAAAGGTGTGCAGCTTTGCGTGAACGTGAAAAATGCACTTGAATTTTTTATTGGAAGTGATCACTTTAACTGAGAGTGGTGTGAAGATAGCCTCACATTTAGATTAGTCTCTAAAGGGGATTAAAGTATTAACCTTTGACTTGTATCAAATGTATTTGGCAGCCCTAGAGCTAAGATAAATAAGTATAGCATGATAATATGACGTGAACTGTCATGAGTTTAATTTACTTGTTTTCTTGATACTATGACTGCATAAGCTACACAGCAAACCTGCATTTAAAATAAATAGCATTAATAGATGAATAGCAGCGCGTTATAAAAGTGTGAAAAACAGTGTTGGAGGATTTCAAGGTGAAACAGTATCTCAACATCTAAAGCGAGTTATTAAAGTTCATTTTTTGAAATATAGTGTTTAAATGTGTACTTTAACTCTTGTTTTTTTATAATCTAGACAGCTTTTTTTCTCTTTCATGCTCAATGTCAAATGGTTTTACTTGTTCTCTCTGCAAAAGACGGCATAATTAGTCCCATTCTCCCTGGCTGGCTTGCAACAAAAACAATCAGGATTTGCACGCGGCTTAGCAAAACTCCGTCCACGAGGAAGTTGATAAATCCTATGACAACTTCTGAAAGTGACGAAGCTCAGGGCTGCAAAAAGGACCACAAAATGAATTCTGTCTTAAATGTCCACACACCATAGATGACAGATTATAGTTGGAGAAGAATACATAATGCAGTGAGATCCAAATGGACAATCTGACATTCTGACCATTTACATAAGGACATGCAAATGTTCTTTCTCACAAAGCAAAACTGTGATCGAGTGAGTTCTTTAGTATTTTCTAATGGTTCCGTAATGGTTTGCAACTCGTATTTCTAGTTGGATGCAAATTAGGATATTTTTAATTTTAGTCAAAAGAAAATCCCACTAAAAATAGGCGTTTAATGAGCAAGCACAGATAGCTGCTTTCAAATACCCAGAGACATAACACAAACTCTGCAGAGTATTGGTCCACACACAGCCAGCAGTAACTCAGCATCACAAACTAAAAAAATAAACTTCCAGGAAAACAAATATTTTCATAGTTACTGGAAGCAAAGGATGTCACACCTGTTACTGACGTCCCCTTTTGACCACAGAGTGCTCCGTGTTGCTTTGACAATAAAAAAAGGATGCAAATAGTGGAGTTTATTATTGGCTATTGTTAGCTTAGTGAGTTTGTTTAATCAAATACTGGACCATCCATCCAGTCTTTTTCTGTTTATCTCTTTCAAGTCTCATCAACCCAAACCAGCCTAAACAAATGACTTGTTTTTGTCACCAATTCTCCCGAGTATTTGCTAAAGCAGTCATTCCTATCCACTATCGCCGCCTACATGTTGAATATGACCTATATATAGTACAGGACTAAATATTTAAAAAAATCTGAGCAAAGTAGGTTTTGTCTCAAAATTGGAGATGCATAAATAAACTGTACTGGTTGACCCGTCTGAGTGCTGTGGGGTTTTTTTGGCTTGTGAAGGATCGTGGACAGTCTTCACTTAAGCAGCACTAATTGTGCAGTGCCAAATCCGTACGACATGCCTGTATCTCTACTATTTCATGCTTAAGTGTTGTTTAAGAGATTGCTATGACCCTCACGTGCGTTAACATTTTCCCTCAATGGACTTGACAAGGGGTCAATGACCAAAAATCTTTGGGCGGAGCATAGCCTATACAGGTCTGCCCAAATTATTTGTGTGCAAACAGCCCGTACGTACCATGCAAATAAATAGAAATAGACAAAACAAGGCTGTGACATAACTATTAAATAATCCCTTACCTCAGGTTCCAATAAAATTAAATCAATTCAGTCGCCATTTTTATGCAGTACGGATATCGCCCGATTTCGCCATTTTGGGACGTTAGTAGGGAGTGATTGGTCCGAGACTCTGTCAATCAAATGCTTTGAATGCTTGAAGTGGGGCACCACATGCTCTTATTGAGGAATCTGATTGACCAGTTTATTGCTGAAAGAACTTGCGATAAATATATCCTGAAAATTTTTTCAAAAGAAGTCAATGGGATTTTGGCTTTCTAGGACTAGCAGGTACTTCCTGTTTGGAGCATGAGGGCGGAGGGGATGATCAGTCCAGTTCTCTCTACTATCTATGGCATCTACCTATAAGGGCAGTTGTGACTAAATTGAATAACTATCATTTACTTTCTAGATTATACCTTTTAGGTAAAAACTAAATTGTAAAATAATCAAGTTAAACAAGATTAAAGATAAAGTCAGATGTAAAAGCTTGGGGGTTTTATATTCCCAGCTTTCAACAATGCTCTTTCCGCCCAGTCCATTACACACTTAAACGAATAGCCTTTGCTCCTATCTGTCACAGTGGCTCTACAAGGGCAGGAGAAAGTCTCCATGGTAATCCCACGGGGAGAGCAGCAGCACCCCCAGCACAGGTCCAAAGGTTAAACAATCGGAAACATGTGCAGTACATAAATATCTCCACCGATAGCCATCTCAGAAGGGGGGGCCGGGTTTGCTTAACTGCTTCAGATCAGTGGATGTAACCCCAGATAGAGCCAGAATCAGCTAATCTTTGGGGGGCAAATAGAAGCTGTGGCAGTATGAGGTGGAGGGGGAAATTAGCTGTAAAGCTGAGGTTCTTATCAGCGCTAAAGATTTTTATCACATATCTCACCTGTGGGCTCTAACAAGGGGTCAACACACATGGCCCAACGGAGAACAAACCGGCGATCTCTATGGGAAGTGGATTAACAGGTAAAGAACTGGTTCAGAGTAGGGAGCTTGTGGCTTGTAGGTTCCACGTCACCAGGGTTGCCACGATTAGTTGACTTATCGACAATTCATTGACTATTAAAATAGTTGATGACTAAGTTAATAGTCGATTAGCTGTTATTTCATATTATATGGAGTCAGAGTGCAGTAAACTTGAAAGTTATAATGGCGTTATGCTAGCTTTTTGGACTATCTTGGCATTTGTTTTGTTTTTCTTAGGCTATTTTTAAGTTTAGCTAATATTTCAGCTACATGCTAGCTATTTTGGCTAAATTAGGAATTTTTCTCAGTTTTTTTGGCTATTTGGGGTTAAGCTAATATTTCAGCTACATGCTAGCTGTTTTGGCTGATTTAGGATTTTTCTGTTTTTTAGGCTATTTTAGAGTTTAGCTAACATTTTAGCTACATGCTAGCTATTTTGGCTAAATTAGGATTTTTTTCAGTTTTTAGGCTATTTGGGGTCTAGCTAATATTTCAGTTACATGCTAGCTGTCTTGGCTGATTTAGGATTTTTCCGTTTTTTTAGGCAATTTTAGAGTTTAGCTAAAATTTTAGCTACGTGCTAGCTATTTTGGCAAACTTGGGCTTTTTTTTTTTGTTTTTTAGGCTAATTTGGCATTTAACTAATATTTTAGCTGGATATCAGTTTCAGCGTTCTTGGCAATCAATTTCAGCATCTTCAGCTATCAGCACTAGTATCTTCAGCTATCAGCACTAGCATCTTCAGCGGCCAAATTTAGCTTACAGCATTTACGTTAGCATTATTGCAGGTAATGCTATATATCTAGTTTTAGTTAGTTTAAAGCTAATGATGGTTAAGATGTGCACTTTACATCCACTTAGTCAACTAATCGGAAAAAATATTTGGTGATTAGTCGACTATTAAAATAATCAATTGTGGCAGCACTACATGTCACACCTACAAGCTTTTTCAAACTCCTTTTTTCTGTCTGATTCACAATATTTAGATAAAGAAATACTCAGAAAAGCAATTTTAAGCTTTATGTATGTCCTCCATCATAAGAAAAATGCTACAAGAACATGTTAAAAACACCAAAACATGATTTTCTTCGGGGAGGGTCTTTAAATAACTTTGTGCTAAACTATCAGACCCTCAGAGATCCCGCTCTCCGACTGTCGGCTCCTCATTCCAGATGTTCTGGATCTCAATTTTCCATCATTTCAAACACCTTGTTTTGCTTTGCGTCCGTCTCTTTGGTGTGTTCATCTCTCGTCCGTGTTTGTTTCCCTCTTAGCGATTTAGTACACAGTATGTGAACGCTGTTCCTGCCTCACATCTGGTTTAGTTCCAGTAAACAATATTTCAAACCATAATACAGCAAACAACTGCTCCATGTGAAGGCTCAGCGATGCATTTGCGGTCCCAGCGGTGCCGGGCCTCTTTTCTCTCTGCTTGTCTTGTGTTTGAAAGATCTTAAATCATTACCGTCTTTACACGGAACAGCGTGCGCATCCATCACGCATGCACAATATGCGATTAGAACTTTTTTCCCACAATTTTGAAATAGTATTTGCCTTTTAATACTCATCAGACACAAACATTAAACTGTTTCTTCAGTATTTTTGAAACAAGTCAAATTTGCTTTAAGGGTGACAAAATTCAACATTTTTGAAGTCATTTTTTGTATTTTAGGGGGTCTTGCACCATTAAAAAGATAAATGACAACAAAAATAAACATGTAAAGGGATCAACACAACTGTAATTTCGATGGATGAGCTACTTTTTATTGATCAAGTTACAAAACTGCACCGTATTGATGAAAAAATGGCTACTTTTACAATTGGTGCATATATCAAAGATGGCACAGCTCTGTGTTGTTGGAGTCAGTTGACTGACAGGTGCATCATTTAGATCAACACTGTATTTGGGAGTGTTAAAGAATAACAGAGATGAGGGAGGAAAAATGTGACATCACTGCACAATATAGCAATTTCCACAACATGTGAAAACCAAATAAAGTGGGGGGTTACAGACACGCAGAGTGAAGTGAATGAGGCGTCGGTTCAAGCTTCCTACTGTGGTGGAACGCCCAGCAGTTTCTCTAAGGCCGCAGAGGACATGTTTAATACAGGTTTTTATCCCCACAGGTCTCCAAAGTGGAGTTTTTTTCCCTCTATGTCTCAATACAACACTCTTAAATGTAAATTCAACATTTATAATTTTCTCATTCTAATTATCTACAAAAATATGCTCTTTTTTTATGTACATACTTTTAACTATACCAATTATTTCTTTGACTGTTTATTATTATCCCCATTAAGTAAGAGATGAATTGCTCAACTTAGAATAAAAAAAGACGATTAAACAATTTATCTTTTCTCAAATATGCATGAATTATTCAGTATATTTGATAGGGGTGTGTATTGGCAAGAGACTAGTAATATGATATGTATCGTGATACATGTATCACGATATATTCCAAGACTAAACCATACTATATTTTGAAGATGAAACTCCATCTATGACCAGCTGTGCAGATGCATCGCTTCACTCATTTTTATCTGCATCGCAATCCGAATTTTTATGTGATTCTGGCAGCAAAAAGTGGCACAGAGTTTCAGTTCAGTACCAATCCCAAGTAAAAGCAAAGAAGTCTCATAACAACAAAAACCGTGAGGCTGACTGAACATTTAACACAAGCTGGTTCTCGCGAGATCTTGTGGTTTTGGTCCCGATGCAGAGCTGCTCAGAGGCTCAGTGTGCTGTTAACTCACAGTTTAGATGGAAAACAAAACTCATACATAATTAATTAAATATAATCTTGTCAAAATGAAATATTGCCAACTCGATTTTTCCTGATTTTTTCTGATATTTGATCAAGGTCAATTAAGGAGAATGGAAAGTTTTCCATGAAATAATTGTTTTTTAATTCATTTTCACACAAAAGACTTACATCATTAAAGCACTTCCTCATATATGTTTAATACATGTTTTAATGTCAGCAATTTCAAAATACATTCAGTTTATGATGCTTAGATGCTGACTCTGAAAGACAGGGGTTTCAAACTCAATCTCACAAGGTTTCCAAAATCCAAAACACACCGTAGGTCACGGGCTGAACATGATATAATCTCAAACTAAATTTAAAAAAAAATAAAACTGTAACTTTTTAACACAATTATGAACTAAATATATAGCATTACCTGCAATAATGCTAGTATGAGTGCTATAAGCTCAATTTGGCCGCTGAAGATGCTGAAATGAATAGATAAAACTGCCTAAGCTGATAGCCAGCTAAAAATATTAGCTAAATGCCAATTTGCCCAAAAAAGAAAAAAAGAAAAAAACTTAGGTTTGCCAAAACCGCTAGCATATAGCTGAAAAATAGCTAAGCTTCAAAATAGACAAAAAAAATGAAAAAAGCTTAAATTAGTTAAAACAGTTAGCATGTAAACATTAGCCTAACTCCAAAATAGCCTAAAAAACCTAAAAAATAAAACCTAAGTTAGCCAAAACAGCTAACTGAGATATTAGCTAAACTCCAAAATAGCCTAGAAAAGTAAATGACAAAATAGTCCAAAAAGTTTTAAAACTTTAAAAACTTAACTTTAGCATAATTTAGAATAATAAAAAGGCAGGAATATTATTCTAGAATAAATTAAATTAAACCTTAAATAATTTTCAATACTTTACTCTCCCAAAAAAAATATTTTGTCAAAAATATACAAGTTAGAAATAAGTGGAAGATAACATCGGACCATTAATAACAATAAAATAAAATGATCTGGCGGGCCGGATCCGGCCCCCGGGCCTTGACTTTGACATGTGCTATAAGAAAAGCATAAAACATCAACTTTAAGAAGATTTAAAATCTATTCTTAAGACCAATTTTATGTCTTTTTGTGTTAAATTATACAGACATCCCAACAAAACAATCAAAATAAGCTAGTGCATGTTTATTTATATTATATAAATAAACTTTTGGGTTTATTTTGTATGATTTTAGACATTTTTCTGGTAAGATCTGCAGCTTGTGTTGAGCCCCAAACCATTAAATTCTCCTTTCTTTAATTGTTTTTATTCTTAACAGTTTATTCCAGACACATTTATCATGTTCATGCGGTTTACTGTTGTTGTATTTTTCCTGTTTCACAGGCTTTTGTATTTTTTCATAAACTGGAATTGTTGGATGATGATCACATATCCATTTTTCACCCTGACAATCATCGGTTTTGTCGACTTCTTTGTCTTCGCAGAAACTCTTTGATAAGTTTGAACCCGACTGTTTCCCGTCAGCCCGCTAAAAAGCTAGAGGCAACCGACGCTTGATTGAAGACGCAGACAGAGGTCAAGAAAGCAAACAGCTTTTTTTTCCCTGCCGAGAACTGTTGAGAACAGTGACCATACCCTCCTGCGTGTCATAAACATGCGAGCGTTTGGCCTGCTCTATTTACTTCCTAATGAGAAACAAAGATCTGCTCTGGAGAGAGTTGCATGCCTTAGATTATGAAAAACCAAGGCTGGAAAAAAAAAAAAAAAAGAAAGAAAAAAAGCCCTCAGAATAATTCAAACCATTTGTGTGCACAAGGGGCCTGAAAGCTTTGAGTGGATAAATCGACCATACAAAAAACAACAAAAAAAACATGATACTCTGTGTTATCTGTTTATGTGGCATTAGATGGCCATTTGCCAGGCAAAAAATACAAGCATAAAAGCATGTTTTTTATGTTTACACACATATTTTTTTTTTAAAAAAAAACCACATACTTAATAAATTAGCTGAAATATGAGCAGACTAAGAAGCCTTTTCAAAAAATCTGTGAGATGAGACATAATTGTGTTTTTATTCCGAATAAACGTTCCCTTCTCCATGGTGAGGAGAATAGGAGAGTCCTCTGAATGACAGTGGGAAACATGTCTGTGCAGAATGGACTGTGGGAATACAATTGTGAGTAGACAAAGGCCAGTCCTCCTGCCAACTCTGTGGATAAGAGGATTGGAGATGGGAGAAAAGGACCCAGCCAAACACCAAGCAACAGTGATTTGGGAGCGGGACGGGCCTCAAGACTGTAAGGGTATCTGGGAAACCCGCCAGTGTTTAAAACTTCTGCAAGTCTCACCAGCAACAAGCCGATATCCTTCATTCGGTCCCACGGTGACAGGAATATACGGATCTAAACGCAAGCAGAACGTAGGAACTATTGATCTGCTCCCACTGCAATATCTCCGCTTACATCCATAATTATTCTCCTTCAGCGGGCTTTACCACATGCTCCGGCTGCCCGGCTGGCTGCTTGTTAAAGATGCTCTATGGTCTCACATTTCATGTTGCACTGCCAACGACCCCCTTCTCTTAACCCTGGCATTTTCAAATATTTCATGGTTCAGTCCCGGGCTGGGGAAGGCAGCACGGCGCAATTACAGCGGTTAGCCGGACTCCTCTGGCAGAGCCACGCTGGCTCCCAAAGTACCATGACTCGCAAACAGACAGCCAGGAAAAACAAAAGGGTGTCAGAGAGAACGTTTTTTTTTTTTTTTTTTCCACCGCACTGAATCAACTCTCTGTCTATAGGCACAGAGAAAGATTGACGGGTTAATTGTAGCAACACTTCACACATTGACGAAAGGAGCTTTCTGTCTTTTTTTTTTTGCCTCCAACACCTTTAGACAGAAGAAAAACAGGATCTTTCTGTCACATTTGAGAAGTAAATCCAACCACATTTGGCTGAATTTAAGATGGTTTTGGCTTAAAACTGCACTTCTAAGTAACAACGTTATGACTTGACATCCTTTTTCATTAGAAACTAAGAAGTGAACTCATCTGTTAAGCTGTTTTCTATTTCCTGATGAGATAATTTAGTGTCTGCTAATTTCTAATTAAAGAGCAGGCGATTAAAAGTCATCTGCTGTTCTGATTCCACAACTCATTTCTAATAATAATAATTTTAGTCAATTTAAATATTTTAGAGGTAAATTACTGGCGCTTTTAACATGTTCTTATGGCATATATAAAGAAAGTTTCTGAGTATTTACTTATTCATGTGATTGTGAATCAGGAGTTCATTGTAACACTTTATAATAAGATTCCTTAACAAGCTTTATTAATTATTAATGAGTTTATTGGATGTTTATAAGACATTTATTAGTACAATAAGCCAAATATTTTATTTTTTTAATTGTACAGTCTGGTGATATATCGCGATATGTATCGTATTGCAGGACACAGATTGGAATACCCACTCCTAGTGTAAACAGAGAGCTCTCACCAACGGTAAGGGGAAGAGGGGAGAACTCAGAGAGGAAGCTTTGCAAATACTATGTCCTAGAAAATGACAGGTTTTTAAAATTTAGCTAAAAGCAGCACCATCACTGTTAAAAGACCACTGGCTCCACTTTAAAATAGCTCGCAGTGGGACTCTCAGATCCCTGTTGGAGCCATGCTTGTATTCGAAATGACTCTCGGTTGAATCAAAGTCACAAGGGTGACTTTTCCAATTTGCTGATGAGCAAAAGGATGAAAGTTTAGGCACTGAGACCAAACCGATGGGAAAACACTGACTAAAGCAAAGCATCACTGATGCACAGATTGTTCGCCCTGTGATCTCCATTAGTCAGTTTTTAGCTTGATCATCTTGGCAGATCACGTTCTAAGAAATCCGACTTCTGAGCCGCTGATCCGAATCAAGTCGAGGCGTTGTGCCCACAGTGGCTCCACCACACACACTGGCAGGGGCGTATCATGTCCCTGGCATGAGAGTCTCCACTCAGCTTGGGAAATCAAAAGCTATGAGTTTGTGCTAACGCATTCAAAGTGTGGGCTGCACGGTGGAGTAGTGGTTAGCACTCTCGCCTCACAGCGAAAAGGTTCAAATCCCAGCTGGGGACTTAATGTGAGTTTGCATGTTCTCCTCATGCATGTGTGGGTTTTCTCTCACAACCCAAAAACATGCTTTATAGGCTAATTGGTGACTGTAAAGAACCCCTAGCTGTGAGTGTGTGACCCGGCAACAGACTGTTGACCT
>NC_050530.1:11021149-11054067 GCF_002922805.2 Oryzias melastigma | reverse complement strand
AGATAACTAATTTCTCTAAGTAACTATCTTTAGATTATGTTACCTTTGAGACAAAAAAAACTGCTTTAAAATGATTATAAATTGACTTTGTTTTCCACTTTAAACAACTCGGTCCTTTAAATGTATTTTACTTTTTAGTAAATTTAACTAATTTCCATTTTTTAATGTAATCATTTTTAGATCAGCATTTCTAAAATAACACCACATTTAAAATAAATGCATAAAAAAATGTTTACAGACCCACTCCAGTAAAAAAAAAGTTTTTGTAGCATTTTTTTCAAAGTAGAAGACATATATAAGATAATTTACAATTAAAAGTGAGTATTTCTTAATTCAAATCACATTGGATTAGAAAACTGGATGCTTGAAAATGCGCAGACTAATGACACAGATACTGAAATGGGCGTGGCAATGTCGCCCCTCCCCCCGCACACACCCTTGCCAACTTAGCTGTGCGAGAAATAATGAGTGTTCATTTATTTTGGCTAAAAACTGTATAATTATAATTAAAAGGTTAGCGGGAACAATTTTACTATGTAAAACAAAATGGTTGAAGTAGGACTTTATGGTGTTTCTGCACTTCATGAAGTTATCTTTTGATCCAGGGTATTACAAAGTGTTTCAGTGGTCTTTTAATTATGATTTGGTAGTTTTTAGCCAAAAATAAATACATTAATTAAATAGTCTGCAGAACCACAATAGTTCATTAAAAATTTGCCTCTGAGTTGAGGGTGAGACTGTTGGCGCGGAGTAATTCGCCCTCATTTCCCATCATCCCCCCGATTATGTGCTGTCCTGCTAGCTAACAGGTAGCTCACAACCCCAAGCTAACAACAAAAATGCAGTTCGGATCCAGATTCAACAAAGACATACATGGATCTATTTGTTTAAGTGGTTGCATCAGAATGGTGCAGAAAAAGGAGCTTGTGGCTTGCCGTAGTAACATAAATCACACTTAAAGGCTTTTTTTTCATCTGTTTCTACAACAACAACAATTTGAATAAAAAAATACTCAGAAATGCATATTTAAGGCTAATTTTCTTTATATGGTTCCTCCATCATTAGACAAATACATTTTTAAAACACGATTTTCATCGGAGTGGGTCTTTGATGCTCAGATCGCAATTGGTAGGAACATTTATTTGGATTTTTTTTTTTTAAACAAAAGCTAAATTTTTGAGGTATTGAAGCCAAAACGTGTCATAAAAATAGTGAAGAAATACAATTAAAAAAATGACAAAAACTACTTTTTTTTCCATTTAGAAAGAGAAAATCGTTCATCCTGATACATCCACATATATATTTTTAAATAAAACTGACATTTAAACAACTGAACAAGTTCTAAAAAAGGTAGTTTTAGTGTTAGGACACCAGGAACAGACAATTTTGAACGTCTTAAAGTCATAAGAAGTGAAGTTCAAGCGACAGCTTGGCGGGATGGGTTGTTGGATCAACGAAAAGCAGACAAACAAAAGTTGTGGGTCACTGTAAGATCCAAAAATCTCAATGTATCCCACCCACCCTCTGTCCATGGTGGAGAGCAGATCCCAGGGACTAAAACAGTAAACACCATCATAAATGAAGCTCTTGGAGAGTGACAATTAAATAGGAAAACAGCTGGGACATGAGCCAGCATGCTAGGGGTTATTTTTACTCTTGGTAATATATTTATAGCACTTGCACATCCTCGCCCCCCCCCAGCAACCAGCGTCAGGCTGTACCGAAGACCAGAAGCTGGCAGATGCCCCAAGAGTGTCCGACAGCGTCGTTACTTAAGCCCACTTAAGTCGGAGCTTTAGCTTAGTTTAGAACAGAGTCTGACATCTTAAATTCCAAGAATATTTAGTCAAAGAAAAAAAACATCAGAGTAAATAAAGGAACTGGTCATAGGTAATGTGGGCTGTGACTCATTACACAAGTCACAGAGTGTAATGTCGCGCTGAAGGTCAGTGTACTCCTCCGGCTCTCATGTGACTCATCCCAGAAATAGCTAATTCAATTTAAATTCAGCAAAAATACACCAACAGCTAATATTTCATGTCTTTCCTTCCAGTGACACTCTGATTGTTGTGCTTCGCTGGCTTCAGAGATGTTTGGCGAATAACCACACAGAGGTTAATGTCTCGCGTCCTCCCTGTTCTCTGCGGGCCGCGGAAAAGAAGATCCTAAACTATTTCGGTAATCTCGTTGTCATATCTCTGTGTTTTAGGCGGAGGAGATGGGATGTTTTCCCCGAGCTACCGTTAAGGAGTCGAGAGCGCGGTGGGTGAGCTGCAGGGAGGGAGGGAGGGGGTAATTCTTCCACCGATTTGTTTTTCTTTTTCGAGAGCACCCCTTATGCCCCCGAGGGGTCTTTAGTGAACTTGCCATCACCCACACATACTGACAGCACGCACTTCCACCGCCCCGCACACGTCACTGAGGCAATAAACAGCCACAGGGCTCGCCACGGAGATAAGGCTTCCAAGCAGTCGATCAAACAAACACAGCCAGATGACGAATCCGGAAAGATGTGAAGAAATGATGCCCGCATATCTTTTCTTCCTGCAGCTTTTTTAGCCTAACTACATAAACACACTCGTGCTGTACAGTATATACACTTGTACACCCACTTCAGCCTGTCTGGAAAAACCATTAGCTTCACACATATAAATACACACACACACTGCATGCAGATGGAGAAAACCGGAGCTGAGAGCCAGGGGGCCTGAGGGGCTTTTCATGACAATAACCTTCTGTAGGATCCGTCCACCTAGACTGCGGGGAGGTGCCGAGGGATGGGTGGAAAAATAAGCAGCCCGGCCATAAAAAATATTAGACAAGGAAAGGTTCATACAAAGTAGAAAGGAGGAAGAAATCCGTGTCATTTTGCGCTCATGGCCCGGAGAGATTGAAGGCTAAATGCTTTTTTAAAAACAGCTTGAGCACTGAAATGATGATGACTCCTTTTGCCTCAGTAAAGCACATTAATACGTCGCCGAATGCCATTCCCTCTTTTGCTAAATGGCTCACCTATTGAGTATTCAATTAAAATGACTGCCTCTCGTTTGGAAGACGGGGCTGGGACCCATAGAAACACCCTCCCTCTGCGTGTAAAGCTGCAGAATGCATTGGACAGCGATGGGAGGCGTGTGGAGCTCCTGGTATGGGGATGACGTACAGCGTTAATGGAGGAGATTGTTGGGTAATGGCTCGGAGGCAGAAGTCGCTCCTTTTTTCAAACCATTAGCAGCAAAATCCTTCAAATCTCAAACTACAGATCTATCAACAATTATACTGTTATCCTCCCGCCTCCGTTTAATGCTTTATTTCAAAGCAGCAATTTCATGTGAGGATCCACCGGCGTGTGGTTTTTCCGGCAGTAATGATTCCCTCATCCGGTCTTAATTAACTGCGGCCTTTAAACCGAGGGAAATGTAATGCCCTGGGTTCCATGTCAGGTAGTCAGAGGAGGAGGGCACAGGAGGACTCAATTAGGCCTCCGCTGTTCCCAGGTTATCACGCGACATGTTTGCCAATTAAGCAAAATGATGTCTCTGATGTCTGTATGCCTCTGTCGGCGCAATCTCAGAGGCCCTCATGACGGAGAAACCTTTTCTCCACCTCCAACAGGGAAGGAACAGACACCATGCCCCAAAAAGGCAGTAATTACAGGACGGATGAGAGACTGTTATATAAGCAAAAAAGGCTGCTGATAGGCCAGGCCGACCAAGCCCTATGCCAGGTTTCAAACAAGCACCAGCAGGATGGAGTTATAGTAGAATCTACCAGGGTACAGTCAGTGAGAAACAGACACATTTCCACTTCAGAGGCGGTAAAGGCTGTTGACATCTTTCCAAGTCTGCAGTCTGTGGTGCTGCAGGACTCTTTTTTGGAGTTTGAAAGACAATGATGCAGATCTCGTCTTAACTAACTCTTTAAACCGTCGCTCTGAAAAGCTGCAGCTCTATTCCCTTAAACCTTTTTTTTTGTTCCCCCCAGTGAGGGTAGCTCTGTGTCGTGACTCACCGAGTGTGGGAGAAGAAGGCAGAGACAGACAGACACATTAGCCTTCCCTTATGGCACATTCTGCAAGGCAAGAGGAGTCAGACTGCATGATGCCGACTGTCACCCACTTGTTATGAAAGCATTACGGGGCTGCGGCTTATCCACCGCGTTGGGGGGTGGAAGTCGGGGTTAAGGGACGGCCTGGGGGGGCGAGGCAGCCCCTCTCGTCTGTCACTCATCACGCACCACTGCATGACCAGCAACCCCGTCTGGCTTTGGCACAATGGGAGGTCTGGGTTTAACTATATGAGCAGTCATTCTCCTACTCCCTCCTCCCAGCAGCCCACGTGAGGAGGGGGGGGCAGAAGGAGTCAAAACACACCGGACAAGCATTAGTCTTTGAGTATCCTCCCGATTCTTCCCCGACAGAGACGAGAATCTCCTTCTGCAAACATACATCGCAATTACCCAGCATCATTAAATGGTAATGACTGGAGGTGTGAGCAAACTTTTTAAGCAGTTACAGTACCACCCACGAGAAAATGCAGAATGTTTACAAAAATGCACGCCGCGGTTTAGGAGACAGAACAGTTCCTCGCTGCAATTAGAGTAAAGAAGGAGAGGGATGTGCATAAGAGCGGATGGAAAAAAAAAAAAAAAGCTGAAGTCAGCAGCAGCAATAAATCCTGAAAAGCTGAGCAGTTTCTTCCAGCTCTCTCCCGGTCCAGGACTCCGTCTCTAACCTAAAAACGGAGCTCTGATTAGTAGCTTTAGCAGACCAGTGAGCATCCGCTCCACAGTTTGCACAGGTGGCGCTTCAGTCGGGGAGCACTTCCCGGCAGCGCCGCAGTCGGTGACCACCGCCCGACCTCCAGCCGGCCCGCATTCCGTAAAAGCGCCGAAAAATCAATAGATCAACCTGCGTGAAACGGCGACGAGATTGAGATGAATGATGGCTGAGCTAATTCTATTAATCTCTTTATGAGGTGGTAATAAACGAGCAGCATAATGGAGGCTGAGCGGAACAATTAGTGGAATCAAACGGTGGGTAGAGAACTTTGATTTAGCTTGAAATGATAGGAGAGGACACAGTGTTAACTAAATGTGTAAAGCATTGAGAGAAGCCTCTTCTGAACTCCTGTTTGGAGCAACTTGAAAAACCTTCGATCAAAGACACTCGGTGGCTTTATTAGCATGCTGAGCAGAGGCTGTACAGTCTTGTCCGACAAAGACACTTTTTGCATACAGTCACCTACTATAAATGTTTATTCTAGTTCTGCAAATATCTTGGAGGAAACGTGAAAGTTAGTATCTGTAAAAATGTTTTAGTACATTTCTGCAGATTCTGTTTTTTTTTTTAAATAAAAGATGTATTTATTTAGGAAACGAGGAAGATGTTTGCTGCATTATCACCTACTCAGACACCAATCCTTTTATCCAAACGAACTGTGATAGGTCATTAAGAATGGATGAGATTGTGCGTTCTTGAGTTAAATCAAACGAGAAACTCTGGAAAAATGCTGCTTTGAAGTCGTCTTGAAAAATGGTTGGGGTTAACTCCAACATCAGAACAACAAACTCTACAGAAGTTAACATGACTCATCACAATGTATTCAGAAGATGAGCTGTAGAACTCTTCAAGAGCTGCACAAGGATGTCTGAATCATAACTACTGAGTCCGTGGATCCACCTTAAAGTGAAATTTAAATTTCACGTTTTGGATGGCCAACAGGTATCAAACCTTTTCTTTTGGTATTTTTGAGAATATTATTTCAAACGGTCACAATAAAAACTAAAACAAATTTTTGAGGGACACTTGTTTGGGTTTCCAAGGTAATTTGGACCTGATGAATGGATTTGAGTGTTCCCTGCCACTTGGAAACATCAGACTAAAAGAGGCGGAGCTTATATGCTTGTTCCCAAAGAGTGCACTTGCCTAGATGATGATGCTGAAGTTGTTTCCTTACTGCTTGTGCATTCTGTGCTCAATTCTTTAAGCCTAATATCCATTTGTAGGAGTTTTAAGTTACATTAGTCCAGAGTGTGTCGTGATTTGTGAGTGGGCAGGCCCCGCCCACATACCCCGCCCTCTCACACCAGACTTTTAATCAATCAAATGACTAAAATTGCAGCATTTTGTTAAACAATCTCTTCTTGTAGGTTAAAAATAATCTCTGAACACAGAAAACAGGATGAAAAAACATACATATACAATCTGTCGCCTCACATTTGCTTTTGAGATACATTCTGGTACGTGCACATGGCGACAGTCTGCTTACATCAGTTCCAGCATACAGGGATTCTGTTTTTTACATTTCAGTATGAACCAAAATTGCTTTGAGGTTTTGCAAAGACATGTTCAACAGGTTGAGCTGACAGATTTGATGAGCGTTTCTCAGAGAAGTCTAATGATTTAGAGACTAATAGTATCACTAAATGAACAATTTATGGATTTTACAGTGAGGGTTAGTCATGTGAAACACTGGTTTCAACAGCCAACTCTAAGTGCTTTTACTGACATTATTGTTCAGAGACAGAATATAAGAAAGGAACTTGAATTTACAGTATATTTTATGGTTTATTGGAAGTAAAAACTAAATACAGAAAGAAGATATTATTCGAAAGCGAGTCCTGAAAAGCTTGGAGCCACTCACCGTCTCATTCCCAAACAGGATGTCGACGTAAGGCATGACCTTCATCAGGGGCTCTTTGAAGAACTGGCTGATGAAAGGTGCCGAGAGGTTCATGCAGAAGATCTTGTTGTTGTCTGAAGCGTGCTTGGCCACTTTGAGGATGGACTCTGGTGACACGGTCAGGAAAAAGCCCTAAAAATAAACAAAAAAAAAACAATCTTCTATGAAGCTTTAAGTTATTTACACAAATTAAGTTATTAAGAGGCAACCCTTATTTGTGTTTTTAAAGGCAAAAAACATGAAAAATGCTCATTTGTGGGTTTTAAAGTCATATTTGGGTGATATAATGTGAGGAGTATAAAAAACAAAAACAAAATGAGAAGCAGCAGCAGCGTATAAGCACTTATCTGAAAGGTTTTTTAGAACGTGCACAAAGAGAGAAGGAAAAAAAAAATCCATCCTGGACAAAGCCCATGGCTGGACTCCAAGGTTTGTACTGGAGGAAGCAACATGCACGTATTCGATGATAGAGCGAACAAAAGTCTTGTCTGGACTCTCCTTACTTGGAAACAAGAGAGGCTGGCCCACTCATTGTGTGAATGAATACAAATCAGGTAAGAAAACACCTTTGTGTTTCAGGTGGAAACCTGACGCGAGAGTCTCCTGCAAGCCGCACAAAAACACTCCTCCTTTTGATACCGATCTTCTTAACTTTGTTTTTCAGCCACAAGCTCCTCGGTAAAACCACCGTGTCACAATGGGGGCAAAGGGGAAGAGGAGAGGAAAGGAAGAGCGATACATTTAATCCAGCTGAAAAGTTGTTTTAGCTGCTCTCATGACCTTTGAAGCACAAGAGGAGCCATCAGACTAAAGGATTGTAGTAGCTAATGAATACAGTGCAGTCAATCAAAAGTAGGAGGTATTACAAAGCATTTCCTCGCACCTTAGAGGCGTCCCAAAACCTTGTTTCCTCTTTGTCTTAAAGGCCCAGGTCAAGCCTGTGGCCGCTGTGTCACAGTACCATCTGTTAGGGGCCAAAACGTGTTTTCAAAAGGTCTGGCAGCACAAAGGGACCTCACTCTGGGCTAATGGCCCATCTCTGACCATGACATTTTTCTTTTGCTGTGTGCCAACATGTCAGAGGAAGAGGAAATCTAACACACACACACAAAAAAGGTCTTTTTGGGTGGAAGTGAATAAACCGTTCTGGTTAATTCAACCTTGATCAAACGGAGTACTCCGAAGGATGGTGAACCTCAGAACCCACGGAAGTGTCTCTCTGATGTTTACCGCACCTTTAAACAAAATGCTTTACAGCCACATTTAAAATCTAATTCTGAACACATTAAAAGTTTCTTTTATTGTTCTTCCAAACTCGTTTTGTCTGCGATTTCAATTAAACATCCAATTTAGAACGACTTTAAACTTAAGCAATAAACAAAATCAGAGGAAAAAACAGAAAACCACCAAGAATGACACAGTTTGATAAATTTAGCCTCTTTCTTCATTTGCAGGACCATTTGTTGTCCAAATAAATCTTAAAATATATTTATATTATAACTAGTGATATATTTACATAAATTGTCAGTCCTAATGTGCAACTTACTGGAATTCAACTTCATTTTTTCTATACATTTTATCACATTTTTAATTGAAAAACTGTGCAGGTGATAAAAGTAATGCTAAAGAAAGTTAGATTCCTAAACTAATATTTAAAATCAAATAAAATTAGTCTAAAACAGCAATTTTTAGAAAACAAGAAATGAATGTGATAGAGAAGTCAACATAAAGATAAAAAGCCATAATAGTATTCTGTAGCTCTATGTAACCATTTGGTGTTTACTTATTGTTTACCTGCAGCGCAATCTTAAAATTTAAATATTTAGAAAAACAGATCAATTTAAAGAAAATACTATTTTACTAAAGTAAAGAACTATAACTATCAGCTACTTTGGGTCGTATCCTATAAATAACATTTCTTGTAATATTTATATAAATTAATGAACACATTAGAAATATTCTAAACTAATTTCCCTTTCAGTCAGTTTATTTAAAAAAATATTTCAATATTTAGATAGTACTTTGTATTTTGGATGCTGATTCTATATTGGAAACCTGAATTACCTTAATTAAATAGGATTTTAACAGTTGATATTAGACTTATTCGTGTCATGACTACAGAACACGTAGCGACCCAGACGCTGGAACCCGGAAGAAACACAGCAGAGGTCTAGCGTGGAAGGCAATAATTTTAATAATGTGGTGAGAAGGTTGGGTCCTGAACAGGACAGGAAGCAGGCTCCGAGCAGGAGGCAGAGGTTGGAGGCGTAGTAGGCGATCTTGTCCTCCAAGAGGGAGATGGCCGTCTTGGACGCAGGGACGTGAAGCAGAGGCAGAGGCTCGTGGTGTGACCGTGGAAGGAGACCCGACTGGAGATCCGGAAGTGGGGAAAAACATGCAACCACTCGAGGTAGGAGATTCCTGAGAGAGAGTGAGAGAGGTATTTAGACAGAGTCTCGGCAAAAACGTGGCAAGACTGTGGCGTAGACGAGGTGGCCGAATATGCACCATCAGGGGCAACGGACTGGCGGGGAATGAAGGTCCTGGAGCTCCTTAAGTAGGCAGGTGAGGAGACGAGATGAGTGGTTGCAGCTGGGGATGATCAGCAGCCAGGTGGAGAGGAGGGGAGAGTGGAGAGGGGGAGGAGACTGACAGAGGCACCATGACAATTCGTGTTTACTTTAAAGTATTTTTTCTATATTTTTGCGAAGTGAAACTGTAGCTTTCTAGGTAAAACTCTTTTGCAGCACAGTCGGGCTCAACTTTCAGTAAAATATTTTTTTAAGTAGAAAAATAATCATATTTACATACTTTTTTCAGTTTATTGTTCAATTCTTCTTTATTCCAGACAACGAAGAAACATCAAATCTGATTAAATTAATTAAAATAAAGGAAGTTGCTCTAAAACCTCAATGAATATAAGAAGTTTAACTGATTTTTACTGATGAAAAAGAGAAAAAAACGCAAAAATATTCTAGAAAAACCAACACCTTCCCAAAAATATTTAAAAATTGAAGAAATAAAATCACATCACATCCCATGTTAGCACTTGAGCTTTATCAGGAATAAGCTGATTACAGCAAAGGTTAAAATGACATTTTTTGTTCCTGCAATGTAAATTTTCATTAAATTTTAGGCTGATTTTCTGGTGCAAGAAATCTTGGAAACGATTAAAATCTTTGTAAAACATCTTGTTGGAATGTTTATTAGCCACAATAGAAACCCAAGATGAAGGTGAAGTTTAATATTGAATAAAATGATTTGCAGTCTTAATATAATTAGTCACATAAATCTTTCATTTGCTCTTTTTTTCTGTGTTTACAGACAAATTCTCACACGTTTTTCCACTATTAACTGTGACTTAATTGTGAGAAAATAAAAGCCTGGGTCTGAACTACGTGAAATTCCATTAGCCAGCCGTACTCTCTGCCGTCTACGAAACAGGAGAAGTTAAGTCTTTAGTACTGCGGCGCAGATCGTGTAGCCAGCACACAAGATCCAGTTTCTCAGATGTCACCGAGCCCTGTGAAGAGGAGCGGCGATCACATTTCCAGGTCAAGATGATCAAAGTGCTGAGGATACTTTGTACCATTTTCTTCCCAGCCAAAACATTCGACAAAGTATTAAAAAAAGTATTTTTCCAAGCAGACAATGATGCAGAAGGATGTCTGGCCATGTCAAGTAGTAATTTGAGGGGAGACTTGGAAAGCAGAACAGCCATTTTCAATGTTTACTCTAAAAAGAGGAGGAAACTCCACTTCACTCAAACAAAGAGAATGTCTAAATGGTACTCTGAGATGAAATTAGAGGTAATCTAACCATGAATAACCTAACAGCTCAGCGACACCATGCTATCACACCTCCCCCTGGACTGTACCAGTACTTTCCTGAGGCTGTGCGGATCTGAAAAGCCGGGTGTGATGGATGGCATGGTGTCACCAGGCCTAAAATAAAAGTGGACATCTGAAGGGTGAAAATGATCTATTTTGGGAAGGGCATTTTCATTTGCTGCTGCAGCAGCAGAGGTGGTCATGGAAAAGGAAAAGCTTTTTTGTTTTTTTTTCCAGGTCTATTGTAATTCAGCAGGGGATCAGGGGAAGCAGCGTGTCATAGAGGTGTGTCTCCCTCAAGAATGACGGAGGGAATTTAAACCATCATTTCAGCTGAAACTCCTTCAAATAAAACAAAAAACCTTCAAATTTTATATAGTTGTGCAACCAAAAATATTTAAAGGGTTTGACCATATTTCATAGATGTTATTATGATAAACTGAATATACTGAGTACGGTCTGTACTGGCTCTTAAAACAATCCAGTCTTAGGAAAAAAACAACTGCAAGCCTTAAGAGGGTCACATCAGTGATAATCCAACTTTTTCTAACTTGTTTAATTTTGACAAAATATATTTTTCATGGAGAGTAAATTATGGAAAGTTATTTAAGGTTTAAGTTGTTTATTCTTGATTAATATTCCTGCCTTTTTATTATTCATAATTATGTTCAAAAGTTAGTTTTAAAGTTTTAAAAATTAGCATTCTGCTAGCTTTTTGGACTATTTAGGCATTTTACAAAGATTTTCTAGACTATTTTGGAGTTTAGCTAATATTTCAGCTAAATGCTAACTGTTTTGGCTAATTTAGGCTTTTCTTTTTAGCTATTTTTAGGTTGTTTTGGAGGTAGGCTAATATTTACATGCTAGCTGCTTTGGCCAATTTAGTCTTTTTCCATTTTTTAGGATATTTTAAAGTTTAGCTATTTTTTTCAGCTATATGCTAGCTGTTTTGGCTTTTCTTTTAAGTTTTTTTTTAGATTGTTTTGGAGTTAGGCTAATATTTACATGCTAGCTGTTTTGGCTAGTTTATTCTTTTTTCCATTTTTTAGGATATTTTAAAGTTTAGCTTATATTCAGCTATATGCTAGCTGTTTTGGCTAACCTAAGTTTGTTTTATTTTTTTAGGCTACTTTGGTATTTAGCTAATATTCAGCTACATGCTAGCTGTTTTGGCTAATTTAGGCTTTTCTTTTAAGTTTTTTTTTAGGTTGTTTTGGAGTTAGGCTAATATTTACATGCTAGCTGTTTTGGCTAGTTTATTATTTTTCCATTTTATTAGAATATTTTAAAGTTTAGCTAATAATCAGCTACATGCTAGCTGTTTTGGCTAACCTAAGTTTATTTTATTTTTTAGGCTACTTTGGCATTTAGCTAATATTTTTAGCTGGCTATCAGTTTCAGTATTTTTTAGCTATCAACTACAGCGTTTTCAGCCACCAGCTTCAGCGTTTTTACCTATCAATTTCAGCATCTTCAGCTATCAGCACTAGCTTACAGCATACAGCTTACAGCATTTACAGTAGGATTATTGCAGGTACTGCTTTATATCTAGTTCATAATTATCTTAAAAATCAGATTGTTAAACTGTTTGTCTAATTTCCTAATTTTTGCCTATATCTCACCTACCTTACTTACTCTTACGTGATGTTTATGTTCTCACTATGATCCGTCGTTTGCAGCATACCCATATAAAAATGTGGATGAACATATTTGCTCTACAGGCTCACTAAACCATCTACGACATCACTATTCTGCTTGTGCCGCCTGCTTGTCCCATACTAGCTCCATGACACAGTGCTAGCACTAAGCAGCTCCTTCAGCGACAGACTGATTCACCCCAGGTGCCTAAAGGACATTCCTACTTCCGCTTTGAGATTGTACAACCAAAGCTGCTCCCAGTGATCTTACTGGGACTTTGCAGCTTTCAGGGATCAGGAAGTAACGGTCCAAAATGGCTCTTTTAGCGTCAAAAGTAAAAACACAATTTATCAACAAAAAATATGATTGTCATGAAATAATCTCAATATTATTTTGTTTGGAGGTTAACTATCAAAGTTTTAAAGCTTCGTCATCGCCTGTCATTGCTATCTACAGCCCCCCCATCATGTTGTGTGGTGCAGCAGGTTCATTACACAGAATTAGATGTCACACAGATCAGAGCGAGCGTGATGCCACACACTGCTCCCCTCCTCGGTTATCTCTGTGAAGCACCGTTGCGAGGTGGATCGATAGCTGAGGTTTGGAGCTTCATTAGCTCAGTATGACTCCATCTCCATCAAGACACCTCTGGCATGCTACGCCGGTGTTGCGAGAGATATTTTACTCCCCGATCCTGAAGGTCCCGCTGTTTTACACACAAACAGGCGGGCCTCCGCACATGTCGGGTGGGCGGTGGGGATCTGTGGTTCGATAAACAGGAAAGAGAAACAGGACAAACAGAAAGATGTAAGCGATTAATGGTGTCACAAAGCGCTTTGAGTGCGGGAAAAATTACCAGGATGAAAAGAGCTCATTTAAGACATTTCATTTCAAAGGAAAAAGCTACACAGCAAGTGGGATTTTCACAATACTAATGATGTTTTGTTTGCATTGAAACGGCCAGTTGGTTTCATTTGGGAACAAGTTCAATTAAACCCACAAAGAAGACAAATGTGCAACAACATGATTCAGCATTCGCTGCTCTTTCAGCATGTTTGATCTGGCTCTGAGGCAATTCCAGCAAGCCGATAGCATCTGCCGCTTCTTCTTCTTCTTCTTCTCTCTTCCATTAGGAATCATGTTCTGGTGAAGCTTATCAGACATCTAGGAATTCATCCTCTTCTTCTGAGCGGGGCTGGAAACCAGCCAGCTGTACTGGAGGGATTTTGAAGAAAAAGAGCTGTTATGTCGGGGCGGATTTTTTTCTCTTTTTTACATGTTATTTTCAAAATAACCTAGTTCCAAGTTTGAGGCAACAATGGTCTCTTGTGCAGCACGTGAGAAACTCGGTTGCAACTTGAAGGTCACGTTCAAAAGCAAACACACCTGGAGAAAGTCATCCCGGCCGGCAGACATAAAACAAGACGTGAGAGCCAAGCACAGCAGCACGGGAGGGGAAGGTGTGTCACATTACCGGTCCACAATGTGCACAGCCATCAAGGATCGTAATTACATTAACCTCTGAAGCCTCCACTCTGAAAAAGCAATGAAGGCAACTACTTGATGTGGGGGGAAACGAGGTTTCAACCCCGACGTGAGGTTAAGGTATCACTGGCACCGCAACATCGGGAAAAACCGCCTCTCGTTTAAGTGCGATCTCATTAAAAGTTAGTCTGCCTTTCTGCGCTCCTGTTAAGCTGAAACAAAAATGTGTTGGCCGGGGGAAGAGGCCGGCCCGAGCGAGGGGAGCGGGATGCCAAGGAATGTACTTAAGATCTAAAACAGACAAGATTTAAAGCCAAGAGCATTTAAATGCCAATACTAATCCGCAAAATAATTCACTGCTCTGAACAAACTGTTTCTCCCTTACAGATACCATATGGTACCTCTGCGAGGAGATGAAATGAATTAAAGCAAACCAGAGGAGGTGCTTTGTTCTCTCAGAAAATATCAAGAAAAAAAAACAAAAGCTCCCCTTAAAGTCCACAGAAAGTACATTTGTTTTCCAAAGATCCCGCCTTCCATCATCTGGAGATTAGCCCAGAACTATTCGGTTTTATGTGGAGTTAAAAACTTGCTTGTCTGCCACACATTTTAGCAGAAACATCCCCAAACACCCCTACTTTCAGCTGATATCCTGTAGTTTTGTACACAATTTAAGGCAAAAGAAAAAGGGAGAAGAAAAGATTGAAGCCCAGCATGTGAAAACAGATGTCAAGGCTTCAGATTTGTCTTTTCTTCACTGGCTTGAAAGGACAAATTAATTTATGGGTCAGATGTAGAAAGCAGAGGTCCAGCGTCGGGGTGTACAGACCGCAGAGCCCGTGTCGAGTTTCAGCAACTTGGAGGTTGTGCGCGCTGCAAAGTAAATCTCCGCAGACATTCCTGCTGCTGGGAAGAGAACATTTCCAAATGTGCCGATCTGTAAATGTAAATGAATTAGCGCACTTAGCTGGAAAAGTGAAACGAGGAGACAATCTCGCACTGTTCCAGAGCTGCTCCGGTGAAAGTCTGCGCACCAGGTTGGAAAATTACAGGTAATTGCTGAGGCCATTGAATCCAGTTTGGTTTTGGTTGAAAGACTAAAATAACAAAGCTCTGATTGCTGCAAAGACAAGGCCAGTGAGCTCGGAGGCCCTGTTGCAAAGAGTTAATTTGATACATATTTCTCCCCCTTGAAACGTCTGAGGTACTGGCAAGAGACGATTAAGAAAATAGAGGAGAAAAAGTGAGAGGGGGGGTGAGACCCCTGCTCCCCTTGCAAATACTATCCATCTGCCGCATTAAATTTTAGCAGCATGAGAAGCTAAAGGAGCACCCTTGCACAATATTGTGTGAAGGCTGTCAAACTCAATGCAGCGCCCACTGCTCGGAGACGCCGACTCCGAGCCACTAAAACTCTGTGTAATAACTTCTGACTGTGGGCTTTACATCAGCCAAACACAAGAACACGCAACAAGAAAAGAAAACATTCAAATATTTATGCTTAAAAAAAGGCATAAATGAACTCCAGTCTGGGGTATAAAAAGGTTTTAGGCCATTTTTTTGGACTCAAAATGTAAAATAGCTGAATATTAAATCTAGTTATGTTGGAACTTCGTGCATAAACACATAAAAGTGATTAAATTTGAATTGTGAATATTAGATGTGGAACAAAGTAGCTTTTCATTTGTGTTTTGATGCCTCTTTTTTGTTAGTTTTTTAAGGTATAACCATTAAAATGTGGAGATTTTTACATAAAATCCATCAGCCGTGATTGGTGCAAAGCACAACTGTGTTGAATCTGTCAACAAACCACTTTCTCATATTCATTGGCGTCTCTTGTAACCATTGTCTGTATATAGGTACTTCCTGGAAGTCCAAACAGGAAGTAGCCACCAAGAAGCCAAAATTGAAAAATAAACAGCTATGATTCTTATGCATTTTTAGTGAAAGTTATTCAAACTGACCAATCAAAAGCCTCCAATGTTGTATGTTGAAAGTTTTAAGTGATAGATTTCCCAGAGCTCCCTCTACAGTTGTGGGTATGTGGACTCCTAACAAGCTCACTCCTGATTGGTGAGAGTGGTTGCCATAGAAATGATGACTCATGCCGACTCAGACGAATTTCTGGCTCAAACTTGGCCTATCACTAAAAATTTAAATAAAATTAAATTGCAACTGAATTGACTTTATTTTGTTGCATTGGAAGTAAGTAATTTTTGATGGGTGACGTCAAACTAAATGAGTCCAGTTCTCATATACAGTCAATGCTTAAAAACATTGAGTCGTTTTTTTTATTATGTTTATTTTGGAGAACAAAGGTTTCAAACTTCCTGCCATCTACAGAGTTGGTTGCATTTCTTTAACACACCAGTAGATGCAAACAGCAAACTAAATCAGACAAATGATGGGATATTTCAGCTTTTTGGGGAGTTTTTTTTATCTGTTTTCTCCTTATTATGATAACTGCTGTAAGGGGATCTTTGGATTATCCTGTTTACACGGTCACTTGAAAAATCGGATAATTAAAACCAAAAGTAATCAGATGATGATCAGATATTCAGTGCACTTGTAAACAGGAGTTTTTGCTAAGGAAAAAGTAAAATAATGAGATAATTTCATATCTTTCAGCATCCTAATGTGTTAAATTGGCTTTTATGTTAATTTAATTTGCAGGTTTCATTTATTAATGTCAATTCTCTTTAGCTCTTTACTGTAAACAAGTAAAATTACTTTGAATTAACCTTATAAAAAGTGACTAACGAAGCAATTTTGTATTTTCACTTCTGCATTGTTGTTTTTTTAAACCAAAATAGCTACAAAAGCATTTGTGTCAAACTACTTTTCAGCAAAGCTGGAGTGAAAATAATGCGTTTCTTACTAACTTACTGATCTCTTGCTAAATCATTCTCAGCTTGTAGCAGTTGTTGAGCATCTTTAGGCTTGTGTGACACAATGTGGTGTCAGTGCTCGCTGTCGGTGTTGCAACAGCCTGAAAATCAAGCTCAGGAGAAATCAATAGCCCCGAGGCAAGAAAATGTGAACTTTCTCACCCTAAGCTCAATTTCCTTGAAAGTTAAAGTTCTAAATCAAATCAAGCCGCGTCAATGGACCGTGGAATTATGCTAAAATTGACGATGCGAAAATGACAACCAGCGAGAAACGCTGCCAAGGCTAAGAAACTTCAGAGCGTGTTTATTTTCTCCGCCTTCCTGATGCAGGGATGATGCCTGCAGTCAGCTCGGATCATTGTTTTGATTCAGTCCACATGCGCCAAACGTTAAAGTGCAAAGATAAGAAGAGCAGTCAGGCATTAAAAGTGGAGTTTGTAACTCAAAAGGACTGAAAACCTAAAATCAAGCGTTTTAGAAGCTAGTAATTGTGAAAAGTTCTGCTCCTAAATGACCTTGACTGATTTTTTTCTTCTGCAAAGCATCGACATATTAGACGTGTAAGCTCCTGTCACACTTCACAAATGTATCCCAGGTTAGGACGATGATCCCAAAAGCCAGAAAATTAGTCTTAAAGCCTAAAACAACAAAAAAAAAATTCAATATAGAGCTGCTGCAGAGAAAAAAGAAGTGAAATATAAAATGAAATGGTTCAGGGGCGCCACATACCGCTTGGCTTTGAATTTTCTGCCCATTATTCTGCGTGTCCTCTGCAAAATAAGATAATTAGCACATCCAGGAGACTTGCTTTATGAGGATATAACATACAAGGTTAAACTAGTAATTCAACGTTAGATTCATCTGACATAAAGAAGAGCTGTAAAAAAATTTTTATGAAGTTCAATCTTTCAAAATGGGTTTTACTGATCCCAATTTTATTATTTTATTTTGCAATTTTACACTTTAGGATAAAGTCTCAAGTTCATGGAAGGAATTTGAAAATACAAAAGTGAATGCAAAACCTAAAAAAGTCAGAAAATAAAGTTAAGAAAACTAAAAAATGTTAAAGATAATTTTCCCACATTATAAATAAGAAAGTTTTAGCTATGTTGATGCCCTCAGTTACTTTATTTTTGTCACTTTTTTTACAGTTAATCCAATGTCACTTTAAAAATACGTTTCTGTAACATTACTCATATCCACAGTGCAATTTCTTCCTATTTATTTTTTCCTTTTTTTGTATTTGTATAACTTTGTTTTCTTAGTAAATACGTAAATAGTCTAATTTTTCTGATTTTCTATCTATAATGCTGCCGTAACCCTGAAATTTCCCCACCGTGGCACGAATAAAGGACTATTTTTTATTGCTCTTTGTTTCAAACTCAAACACAAAATGAAAATAAAATAAGAATTTAAAAATACAAAAATACAAAATAACCATAAGAATCTAAAAATACAAATATAAGAATTGAAAAAAATCCGAATATACAAGTATACTATCTTATCTTATCTTAATAGGATAAGCATTAGATAACAGGTGTGTATTGGCAAGAGTCTGGCGATACGATACATATTGCGATACATGGCTCACAATGCGATATGTTTAGCGATATATTCCAAGATATATTTATTGTTTTTAAAGAGTATGACTTAAAAAAAAAGATAAATATATCAATTTTCCGACACCCCTAATATATAATAGTCACTGGAGTTCATTTCTTGGATTTTAAACACAAAAATAGGCGAAATTGAAAAACTAAAACATGAACAAAACAAGAGAGTGGATGGAAAAGTAGATTTACCTCTGCTGATTTGAGCTGCAGATCTAATGCTTTCTCCTGCCGCAATTTATTATCTCTCCAGCAGAGCGGAAGTGCGATGGATGTTTAAGTCTTTATGGATGTCATGATTTATTCCCAGAGTCTGTTACTGTTGTATGCGCGTCTTCGGCTTTCATTAATGCAGCAACCTTTCCACCAAAGTGGAAAACTTCTGTTTGGTACTTTTATTTTGGGAGGAATAAAACTACAGTTTCCACTCCAAAAAACATACTGAAGTTCACTTTGATGACCTAAAATCTGCAATGGGATCAAAAAATGATAAGAAGTACCAAAAAAAGGAAAATATTTTTCCATTTAGTTAAAATTTTAAAGATAATTTGCTTTATTAATTACTCTTGTGTTGCATTCCTGACTGCAATTTGTACATTCTGAAGGTTTAATTGGCAAAAAAATTAAGTTAAATGTTAAAAATTGAATGTTTTGAAATGTATTTGTTGCAGATATAGAAATATCAGTTATTCTCCTGGCTGGTTATTGAAGAACTTTTCTGTCGGCCGGAATTTTTAAGCATTTCAAAGAATGAGTATAAAGATCTGAAAGATTTTTTTCAGAAATGTGTGAATCCTCTGTCCAATGTGCTTTTTCTCCCCTTTTCTCTCCTCGATTTTAAAGACAAAATAAATTTGGTTCCTTACACATTTGGTGGAACTGTATCCATTACCTGATATACACCCACTCTTTTTAGAGCTTATCTCCAACATGAAAAATTACCACTTAAAGGAAAAATAAACGTATAAAGCTAGTCTGAAGAGCGGGAGGTGGAAGGTTGCCTTCTAATTGCTTGAGGGGAGAGAAACCATGGTAAAGTAAACAAAGTCTGATCGATGGTGGGGATTATATCAGAAAGAGCCTTTGGCCTTTGGCCAAGATGAGCAAACACACCAGTCTCTGTCTCAGCTACAGATGAGGAGGAAAAAAACAGCTAGCTTGTGAGTTAAAAGCATTATATTTTATAGAAGTTGGGGTGGGGGCAGGCGGAATGTAGTACTATGCCAGAAATGACATGTAGCCAACTATATCATGGCTCGGCCATTTGTTTCAGACAAAAATACCAGAAGATAAGAGAGCGGTGCTGTGCGTTTGATAGGAAGGCTGCAGCTGGAGGTGAATCTCTAGGTTGTACTTAAATATTTTTGACTTTTTCTTGTAGCATTTTTCTGATAATAGAGAACATATAGAGAAAATTACGCTCAAAATTGTATTTACAACTATTTAATTATTGTTGTAAATTTAGGAGCAGATAAAACAATGTTATTTGTATTTGTAAAAAAAAAAAGTAAGAGAAAGTTTGTTACGTAGAAAGTTCGCTATTTTTGTTGAATGCCATGTGGGTTGTAAGCTAGCGGGGGAGCATGTCAACAGAGAGCGGGGGAAGGGAGCGGTCCTAGACGTAAAATAGTCATAAAATGCTCGTATTGATTAGATTTTCACTTTGTGATAAAAAAAAGTAGTGAGCAAGGTGTCCAAATTGCTTTTAAAATCCAGGACACTACATAGAACTATTTTGCTTTTTAGTAGTTAAGGATTAGAGAGGAAATTCAGACATAGCCACACTAATGAGACAGACATAAGGAAAGTTTTGCTTGAAAATTTGACCTAAATGTTTCAAAAAGTTATTAGTTTTGACATTTTTGGCTTACCTCGATAACAAGAGTTCTGACACGTCATTGTGAGCCCCCTTGGAATAAATACTTGGAAGTTTTTTTAAATGTTCTGAGGAGTTTTTTTTAACGCCATTTTGTCATTTTATTTTTTACCTTGACTTTCCTTTTTTTTATTCATGAATTGTATTATGTCTTTATACTTTTGATCTTTGCTACAAAAATCTAAAAACAGTTTGATTTTAGTTTTTGTGACTTCTCAGAATTTTGTTTTTGAACAGTTCCAGGTTTATTTTGAAATGATTATGTAACATTTGTAGAAAAGAAGTTAGGGTTGTATTAAAATGATGTATAAGAAGTATTGTCACAAAAACAGTTTCAAAGATAATTTACAAGAGCAAATTGAAAGAAAAGAAAAATATAGAAAGTTCTATAGAAAGTTTTCATGGCGCATGCTTGGTATAGACCGCCAGCTGTCATTGTCTCGTGTTTTTCTTGCTTTACTTCTGGTATGTTGTGTATAACAGGAATTTAACGTTTAAAAGAAGATTGCAGGCTGGATTGAAACCGCAAAAACATGAATGCTAACAAACGTTGGGAACGTTAGCTTAAATGAGCGCTATTTCTACTGTCATCATCACTTTTAGCCAATCATTGGGTGGCTATAGAGGCTCCGCCCCAACTGTTTTGTCCCACTTTTTAATGGACCTACAACCGATGGAGGTCTACCCCAGTTTGCTACTGTTTAATGGGTCCATTTTACAATGTAGATGCTCAAAATACCATAAAGAACCACATTTTTTATTAAAAAGAGCAAAACGAAGCAAAAAATGAAGAGGCTCATACCTCCACCCCTTCAAGTTCCCTAAAAGAGCATTTAAAACACTTGTGAAGACGGCAAATAACATCATTCTTTACCTGTGAAACATTCAAGCTGAGGGTGTAATAGGATTGAAAGGCTTTAAAAACAAAAGAAAGTTTTTATGTGTCAAATGTAAGCCGCTCTGTCTCCGATGTCATTCAGTGCAAACTAGAAAACGAATGGCTTTTGAATCCATTCAGCGGCGCACTTCAATTTGTGATGTATATTAATGGCCCGTGTATTGCCTTCCCCACATTCAACAGGGCTGTGTTCTACTAAATTTCCCCATAAAATTCATGTTGATAAACAGGTGACGACTTGGAGAAAGGACTGATTATATTTGCTATTCCCCAAAGAAATTAGGCGAGATTGATGAATGCGCGCATACACTCCACACAAAGCCTTGGGAGTCTCTAAAAGCTGTTACCATGGTGGTATCCCATTAGAATAACAAACATTTCCCCTGGATGTTTAACATCGCTTCCCAGTGAGCACAGCCCTCCCCGAGCCTCGCCTCGCCTCCGCTCCCCTCCTCCCTCTCCAGCACCTGCCTTAACATTTTCCACTTCTAAAATTCCACCAGCCGTCTGGATAATAAAAAAAGAAGAGGCAGAAGAAGACGGCTGAAATATGAAATGCATTTATGAGAAAACTTGAGTGCCAAAAAAGGACTTTTCTTCAAACCTGTAATAACTTTCCTTGATTTTCTTCTGCTACCACTTTTTTTTTTTTTTTTTTTGGAGGAGGCAGTGAATTTCCTGGAGTGATAAGGGCTTAGCCAATGTAATCCTCCGAGGACCCTTCTCTGGCATGCCAGGAATCAAGAAACCTTTCCTTTAAAAAAAAAGGCAGAGTGGGAGGCAACAGTAGGTTTGGGAACAAGAGGGAAAGGCAGTCAGCAACTCTCACACATGCCGGCGAATGCAAATTAGCATATGTGGAAAGAGCAGCCGGACTCGCCTTAGCTGGATACCAACAGAGGAATATTGATATGACAATGCGAGGGGCTTCCCTGAATCAGACAGCAGGGGCCGCAGAAGATGCTCTAATTGGCCCCATGCAAAGGGAAGGGTGAAGTGGTTGTGGTGGGGGGCATAAATGTTTCATGAAGATTGATTCATTATCAGTTAGCTCGACAAGCCGGGTGGGCCCTCGTAAAGATGCGCGGCCCGTCGAGGGGCGCGCGAGTCAAAGGGAACGCGGTACGGAAAACATCCGCTCAACCTTTCACCTCAGATATTGAAATGAGAGCAAGAGAACGTGACTTTCTGCAGAGCAGAGCTGCGATTGTTGGGGTTTTAGAATGCAGGAGAGGGTGAGATGATGCATTGATCTGTGACAGAGCAAGAAAAGCATTAATAATTCACAAATCTCCTCTGTGAGGAAGCTCGCCGCTATTTTTTTTACGACAACATATGTCAAAACAAACTGAATTGTGTGAGGTTTGAATATTAATTAAAGACTTGATCCAATTAAAATTATGTTTTTGGTGTTTTTTACTAAGGTGGGGGCTGTAAACTAGTGGCTTTAAAATAGGGGTTGTAAGCTAGTGGCTATAAGCTAGAGGCTTTAACTAGGGGCTGTAAATTAGTGGCTGTAAATTAGTGGCTGTAAGCTAGTGGCTGTAAACTAGTGGCTGTAAGATAGGGGTTGTAAGCTGTAACTTTAAGATAGAGGCTTTAACTAATGGCTGTCAGCACGTGGCTGTAAGCTAGTGGCTGTAAGCTAGAGGCTTTAACTAGGGGCTGTAAACTAGGGGCTGTAAGCTAGTGGCTGTTATCTCGTGACTGTAAACAAGGGGCTGTAAACTAGAGGCTGTAAGCTAGAGGCTGTAAACTAGGGGCTGTAAACAAGAGGCTGTAAACTAGGGGCTGTAAGCTAGAGGCTGTAAACTAGTAACTGTAAGCTAGTGGCTGTAAGCTAGAGGCTGTAAACTAGGGGCTGTAAGATAGGGGTTGTAAGCTGTAACTTTAAGCCAGAGGCTTTAACTAATGGCTGTTAGCTCGTGGCTGTAAGCTAGGTGGCTATAAGCTAGTGGCTGTAAACAAGAGGCTGTAAACTAGTGCCTGTAAGCTAGGGGCTGTAAGCTAGTGGGTGTAAACAAGGGGCTGTAAGCTAGTGGCTGTAAGCTAGTGGCTGTAAGCTAGAGGCTGTAAGATAGGGGTTGTAAGCTGTAACTTTAAGATAAAGGCTTTAACTAATGGCTGTTAGCTCGTGGCTGTAAGCTAGGTGGCTATATACTAGTGGCTGTAAACAAGAGGCTGTAAACTAGTGCCTGTAAGCTAGGGGCTGTAAGCTAGCGGCTGTAAGCTAGTGGCTGTAAGATAGGGGCTGTAAGCTAGAGGCTGTAAGCTAGCGGCTGTAAGCTAGTGGCTGTAAACAAGGGGCTGTAAGCTAGTGGAAATAAACTTGTCGCTGTAAACTAGTGGCAGTAAACAAGGGGCTGTAAAGTGGTGGAAGTAAACTTACTGTAAACCAGTGGCTGTAAGCTAGGAGCTGTTAGATAAGGGCTGTAAGGTAGTGGTTGCAAGCTAGAGGCTATAAGTTTGGGGCTGTAAACTAGGGGTTGTAAGGTAGGTTGTAAGGTAGGTTGTAAGGTAGGTTGTAAGGTAAGATAGAGGCTGTAAGCTAGTGAGAGAAAATCCAAATCTGAATTGTTTAGTAGTTAAAAAAAACAACACAGTTTTTTTTAAATTTTGGCTAAAAATGGCATAATCAAAATTAAAACACCACTGAGAATCAGTCGTATATGTTGGTTGATAAACCAACTACTGAGTTATTATCAAAACATACATGTGTTTGGATTGTTTGCTACATGAGAACTCATAAATTTTTACAGCCAAACCACTTCCTGTCTCTTGGCGTGGTTAAACGAGACGTTTCTGCTCCGCGATAAATGTGCACAAATTATTCAGCATCCCACAAAAACTAATCTGTCCTTTAAAAAGTGACTGCAGGCTTCAGAGGCACCGAGAGCCGCTGAACATCACTGGCAGCCGTTTAGAAGCCATGAGAAAAGCAGCTAAGCGTCTCAGCTCCTCGCCGCGCGGTTTGTTACATGTGGTTGACACATTTGCATCTTCAAAGTGGCGTACAGACAAACTCAATATGTGCGAGAACGGCTGGGTGGCGTGCGGAAAACCCCTGCACTTCCTATGAAGAGGTTTCCTCCCGTCTTGCTAGCAACAATGAGGCGCTTGGAGGTCCTTCATCCTTCAAGCGGCTGCCTCAGCAGCTTTGCTGTAAACAAGTTGCTTGAACTGGATGCACAGACAGCAGTTGCTGTATAGAGTGCAACCCTGTCTGCTCTGCACCAGGAAAAATCAGGAAGCATTACGCAGCAACAAATATGACAGGAGCAGTGCTGCACATTGTTGGAGCAGCAACAATAGTTCACTCAGCGTCTCTTCCAATGAACAATGCAAGCCGGGTGTGCATTGTGTGGCTGCGCAGGAGACGCTTCCTTTGAATCGGAGGGGTAAATTACTAAAGAGGCTCGTGCAAATTAGACGTGATGGCTTCATAATACGTCTGAAGTGTCAGCTTCTCGGGAAACCTATCCCCAGGCTACTCTCACAGATCCACGCTTTCAACTTATTCCTGCCAAACCGCAGCAATCACCATGCTGTAAAACACTCAGCTAACATGACAAAACACACACAAGCAACGCCGATCCAGCTGCCGGCATGCGCCAAACACCCAATAAGTGTATAAAATTCAGCGAGAACTTGATGAAACTTGTTGACGTCCTGCGAAAAAGAAAATCTCTTCAGTGTTTGTTGTCGTTTTAAACCTGAGAGAGTTTCAAGAGGAACCGTCGCCACGCTGAAGAAACACATTCAAGTGCTCTAAGAGAGGACTCATAATGACACAAACCCCAGCAGGATCCGGCATGCGTGCAACCGCTGAGCGATTTCATATCCAACGTGACGTCTAGTATAAATCTACTCGCAGAGAAGAAAGAACTTTTGCAATTTGGGAAACCTCCAAAGGTGCCGGTGGGTGTCATTTGTCTGCAACATGTTGGAGGAAAAGTTCAAACTCACGTGGGATTGCTGGGGTCGAATACCTCAGATGAACCGGGAAAGACAAATGACCGCAAAATCTAAATTGAATGAAAGACTAAAAATAAAAGCAACCCATGGGAGAGTCAGACTTATTTACCCACAAGCGTAAACACCGCAGCATTTTCTCATCCTTGATTAAGCCTGTTTATATATCCTATTGATGGGTAACACGCAATAGCTGTGACGCATCAATACAGTCTCCTCAACTGCGCCTGCTACATAATTAATACGCACTGACATGACATGGATATGATATGACAAGAGTATCAGAGGCGAAGAGTTAGAAAAAGAGCTGAGCCCATGCATTTTTCATGAGCTGCAGTGTACCGCAGCCAAAGTTCTACACATGATGTTTCAGTTTCAGGAAAACTCGCATCAAGGCCAACAGGGTGCTGCACGACAACAAACTGTCCGTGGAGCCGCACAAGTGCTGATGCATCAATTTAGATTGCAGGAGCAAAAGTTTGGCCTTTGTTTTAGGCATTTTTCTACTTAAAAGTGACATCCACTGTGAAGAAAATTTGAAGGTTTTAGCTTAAAAAAGGAGAAAATTAAGGTAAAAATTGCATCTTGGAGTATTTTTTTTGTTCAAATTGTTGTGAATCAGGGAAAAAAAAGCAGTTAAAAAGATTGTATTTGTTACGAGGGCCTTAAATTAACTTTTTTGGCCGGTGACATCCAAAATCTACCAGCCAAAATGGATTTCTACTAGTCAAACAATTCTCTGGAAAATAAGTTGTGAATTTGAAATCAATTCCTTTATTTATAACATAATTTACAAATAATTGATGATTATTCTCTCGCAAAAGCAAAACACTTAAAAGTGTCGTCTTATGTCAGGTTTTAAAGCATTACAAAAATGTAATATTATTTTGACAAAATCTTTTTTATGAACACATACATCAACTTTTCATCAAAGCTCTACAATTATTTCAAGTCGTGGTCATTTTTTTCACAGATTGAACATATTTTAAGAAATTCTAAACGCTAAGAATTTAAGAAACACAGTAAGAAACACTAAAACACACATTATTTATGAAATATTAGTTATTTTTGTGAGTTTTTTTCAACTCAAAAGTGAAACGACTCAATTCCTGAGGCTCTGCTGTCAGCACAGACTCTTCCTGAAAGGGGCTGTTCTCAATCTGTGACATCAGCACGTGAGAACCAGCTCGTGGGTATGGGAAGGGCTGGTACTGAGAGTGCAGGTATTACTCAGAAAATACCGCCTTGAGGTTATTTATAGTGAGGAATGACAGTATAAAACACATAAAAGCTCAAAAATTTGTCTTTTTCATGGTTTCTAATGAACTCCTGCCACTCTGCAGAAACTATGTCCTAGTAAACAACAGTTTTTTTTTTTATTAAAAAAAATAAGACTACAGTAGGAACACTTTTAAAATAAATTAAACATCACATTTGTCCTAGATGTTGAAATGCAACAAATCTAGAGGTTTAATTTACTAAAGGGTGTCCTTTTTTTCTATTCTCTATCTTGTCAAAAACCACCAAAGAATTCATTTTGGACAGGGCTGATGCGTTCAGGTTCTGTGAGGAGGCGGAGTGAGTCCAACAGGGGCCATTCCTCCTCATTCAGCGCCATTACCACCCCACTGTCACTGCCAGTCTGTCCCCTCACCCATCACCCGACCCCGGAGTGGGCTCCACCTCAAAGCCAAATCACATTCCACGCACAAACGGATGGGGCCGTGCAGCCTCTACTGTATCTAATCTAATCTGTCCATCTCCTCTGTCTCCACGCACACTCGCTCACAAGATTCTGGAAAGCCAGGCCCACTTCTCAGCACCTCAATCATGTACATTTCCGCCGTGTGTGGTGAAACAAGAGTGGGTAATGCAAATCAGAGAGCAGAATTTGCCTGGATAATTGGGGCTTTATCAGCTCATTAAGAAGCACAGAGGCATGGTTGAAATGAGCGTGCGGCGTTCCTATTTAAAGCACCAGTGGAGAGCGCATTTAAACATATCAAGTCCTTGAAAGGAGGAGAAAGAAGCAGCGTTTGATTGATGAGGTTACTATCTTGTCAGGTTAAAACAAAATGGATCTATAACACAAAGAGGAGGCAGCGATTTAACCAAAAAAGAAAAGAAAAACTGAGCGTGTGTTCTCAGGTGGCCCTGATGGCCACCCTCCCGCCCGGGACAAAGTGGCACATTGTATTAAAAATTTGACAGATTTATTATTACAGGTGTTTAACCTCTTCATAATCAAATCATGTTAGGGGTTCAAGGAGACTCTCTCCCGCTGAATCACATTCATTTTAAATTCACACGTGGCGACTGAATGGAGCTGCAGTGCCCTCACTCTCTGTTTACATCCTGCAAAAGCACAGGAGGGGTTCAAAAATAATATGAATCAAGACCTTTTTTTTTTTGCACTTTGAGTTCTTTGTTAAAAGAAAAAGCACAATTGAAAACGGCAGCTATTATATTGTGCCTAAAGGAAATGATAGGGTACAAAGTTGGCATTCCACCCTCCCCGGGTCCACAGGAACAGCCTTTGTGGCACAAACCGTACTTCTGAAACTGGCGTCTGAATGGCAGGATATGAATTTGTCCCTATTAAAGCGAGTGGGCACAGCTATATCAAGCCCCACAGAAAGACAGGAAGGGTGACACGTCGCCATATTGTGTTTCATGTACAGTAATTGCTGCGGCTCAGAGGTGAAAATCGCTGTGGAGTACAGCGCCGCACGAAGATGAAGGAAGCATGCCATCGGGCCCACGGGGAGAGCACTGTCATTATCCACAGGACACTGATGATTGAGTAACACCCTCTTACTGCAGCGGAGGAAAAACAACTGAAAGCCTTCGGCGCAATCAATACGGTTTGAGCCGTCGGAATGCAAATTGCGACTGTTCTGGCGGCGTGACATGGGATGATGCACCATTACTTATTCCGGCTCCATTCAATGTCATCATTAGCCTCTGCAGTGTCAGATCCGCTCAATAAAGGGCATTATTTCCAAAAGGATAAGAGCTGCATTAATCCTTTTATGCTGCTTTCAGCAGGATAGACTCTCCCATATCTAATATTAATGCGCTAGGTGTCAAGAGTGAGATTGCTAATCCTGATAACCGGCTATGTTTGGGCAACTTTGCAGATCTGCCCTTCACCGGCTCTCCTAATAGGGCCGGATGTGCTTTAGACCAGGGGTCCCCAAACTACGGCCCGCGGGCCGGATCAGGCCCGCCTCCACACACACTATCAGAAACGGCCATCATGACCCACATAGAAGGTGACTTTTTATTCCACCCTTCTGCAGTCTGAACTGTGATGGTAGAGGTATAATTCACTTTTTCTTTATTATTATTTTTCTTCCGTACGTTTTTTTTGGACATCTTTAGCACTTTAGCTTTTTTCAGCTATTAAAATATTCAGCTCTTTTTATGCTAGCTTTATCAACAGCTTTGGGGGTTACTAAGGATTTATAGGCTATTTTTGGGTTTGGGTAATATTTTAGCCACATGCTAGCTGTTTTGGCTAATTTTGAATTTTCTTCAGCGTTTGAGACTAATTTGGAGCTTAGCGAATATTTTAGCTTTATGCTAGCTGTTTTGGCTAAATTACAAATGTAATCAGTTTTTTAGGCTAATTTGGCATTTAGCTAAGATTTCAGCTACATGCTAGCTGTTTTGGCTAATTTAGGCTTTTTTCAGTTTTTAGGCTAATTTGGAGTTTAGCTAATATTTTAGCTATATGCTAGCTGCTTTGGCTAATTTGGTCTTTTTCCTTATTTTTTAAGGCTAATTTGGAGCTTAGTAAACATTTTAGCTTTATGCTAGCTGCTTTGGCTAAATGACACATTTAATCAGCTTTTTAGGCTAATTTGGCATTTAGCTAAAATTTCAGCTACATGCTAGCTGCTTTTGCTAATTTAAGATTTTTTTCAATTTTCGTGACTAATCTGGAGCTTATGAAATATTTTAGTTTTATGCTAGCTGTTTTGGCTAAATTACACATTTTACCAGTTTTTAGGTTCATTTGGCATTGAGCTAAAATTTCAGCTACATGCTAGCTGTTTTGGCTAATTTAGGGTTTTTTCATTTTTTTGGGCTAATTTGGAGTTTAGCTAATATTTTAGCTACATGCTAGCTATTTTGGCTGATTTTGTGTTTTTCCTTAATTTTTTAAGGCTAATTTGGAGTTTAGTAAATATTTTAGCTTTATGCTAGCTGCTTTGGCTAAATTGCACAATTAATCGTTTTTTTAGACTTATTTGGCATTTTGCTAATATTTCAGCTACGTGCTAGCTGCTTTTGCTAATTTGGGATTTTTTCAGTTTTTAGGCTAATTTGGAGTTTAGCTAATATTTTAGCTACATGCTAGCTGCGTTGGCTAAATTACACATTTAATCTGCTTTTTAGTCTAATTTGGGATTTAGCTAATATTTCAGCTACATGCTAGCTGCTTTTGCTAATTTAGGATTTTTTTCAATTTTTGTGACTAATCTGGAGCTTAGGAAATATTCAAGTTTTATGAAAGCTGTTTTGGCTAAATAACACATTTAATCAGTTTTTAGGCTAATTTGGCATTTAGCTAAAATTTCAGCTACATGCTAGCTGTTTTGGCTAATTTGATCTTTTTCTCAAATGTTTTAGCCTATTTTGGAGTTTAGCTAATATTTCAGCTACATGCTAGCTGTTTTTGCTAATTTAGTATTTTTTCAGTTTTTTAGGCTAATTTGGCATTTTGCTGATATTTTAGCTAACTATCAGCTTCAGCATTTTCAGCTATTAGCTTCAGCCATTTCGTCTATCAACTTTAGCGTTTTGAGCTATTAGCTTTAGCATTTTTTAGCTATCAATTTCAGCATCTTTAGCTATTAGCACTAGCATCTATAGCGACCACATTGAGCTTTCAGAATTCACACCAGCATTATTGCAGGTAATGGTACATGTGTAGTTTATACATTTTTTAAGTGTTATTTTTTTCTATGAAGATTACAGAAAGGGTTTATTTAAAATTTGGCCATGTGGGCTTTCTGGGAAAACCGTAAATGTTTACATGAAGGATGTGATTGCTGCACTTTTTCTGTTAGCCTACAAACCGAGGCTGGCCCCACATCAAAGAAGAAAACAGTTATCTGTCCCTCACAAGAAAAGTTAAGGGGCCCTGCTTTAGACAACGTTTTCCTCAAAGAAAATTTAAGATAAGTCAGAGAACAGGGGGAGGACAAAATAAAAATGATGCTTGCCTCAGAGAGGGGAAAAATAGCTTCCTGATATAGTCCTAGCTCCCTCTTTAAAGCTGACACCTAGAACATACAGTGTATCAATTATACATGAAGCCAGAATCCATCTTTCTGTTGGCAGCTTGTTTGGATCTGGCCCGAGCCCTCTGAGTGCTGAGATGTGTCTCGGAGCCCCCATCCCTCCTGTCGCCTTTTTTTTCCCACTCGCAGACTGTCCTTAAATCAATCCCTTTTTAGGCCTGAATTTATTTCTCCTGTAACAAATCTGTCTTGGCAAATGATGTCACATAAGCGGGGAGAATGACAGCCTGATGTCTGTGTGAGGAACATCAACCTTGCCACGGCAGCCTCCTCCCAAGGTGAGTAATCATGCTGGGGAGCGATGCAGTGTGTGGATGCCAGCCAGAGTCCAAACAAACCCAGAGTCTGTTGCTGAAGATAAACAAACCAATTAGGGGGAAGGCATGTTATTCCTCCGTTGGTGGGATATTTGCTAGATGGAAAATAATCAATGCATTCTTATTTCCACAGAGCGGAGCCGAAAAATCCTGAGCGGAATAAAATCTAAGGAGGGAAGGAGAATGAAATTACTTTGGGGGGGAAAAATTAAATAAATAATGGGACTAAACTAGCTACTAGTCATGTAATTAATCCATGCAGGCTCGGTGGAGAGAGGCGAGCACAGAGGGGAGGATTCATCATAGCTTTTTGCCCCCTCGCTCCCAGGGATACATGCCCTTCTTGTGCAGATGAGTCAGCTTACATCTTTTGACAACTGCAAGCCAAGGGCTTTGTCTAAAGGAACCTCAGTTATTGTTTTGATTGGTCCCCCCGCCTCCTTATGTTTGGAGCGCGTTCATATACGATTGCGCCACATCGGAGAATAAAGCACGCACATCCAGAGGATCAGAAAGGAAAGATGTCTGTTTTTTATTAGCTCAGGACGATCGTTTGGCACTTTGGCTGGAGCGAGCTGCCCTGTTAGTGATTGCAGGGAGGGGCCCCATTGGCCGGCAGAGGCATTAGACAACGAGGCTCGCTGAGAATGATGCTCAGGCTGGCCAATTACAACAGACATCCTAATCAAGGGGTTTCTGGCATCCCCCATGACAGAGCGTCTGGGAGGGCTTTTGCATCTGCGGTGACGTTCAGCTAAAGGCACCAAAAATTGACAAAAAAGAAGGAAAGAAGCATAATGAAAGGGAAAAAGCTGAGATTTAACGTGCAGCTGAAAATCTGACTCTTGCCAGAGGTCCAAATGTTCCACCAGAGCAACGGCAACCCTGTCGGCTAAGTCTCTATAAAGCCTCCAAAGCTGCTTACAACACACTCTTGAGAAACAATAGATAAGGTCAGAGTAGTAGCCCATGTCTGAGTGGCACCATGTATGAAACATAAAGGCTTTCCCGCTGCTAGCTTCCACCCTGAGCATGGTAAATGAAACACAGACACAATTCAAAGTGACTGGAGCTAAAAACGCCATTAATTGATTGTTTACAAAAAAAAGAAAGCAATCTCTCGTGCTGATTTGAGCTTTTAGGACTCCGAAACTTCATTTTTTTTTTTTTTTTACAAAACTGCTTGTTTGTTATCCTGGAATATAAATATATATGCCATTTATCTTTTATTTTTATCATGATTTTTCTATTTTTATTTTTTTTTTAACCTTTATTTAACCATATGAAGCCCATGGAGATCTTATTCAAGGGTGAGAAAGGTCAAGAGGTCAGCAGCACATGTCACATAGATAAATAAAGTTACAATATGAAACAAAACAAGGAATTTAAAAATGTAAAATTAAGGTGCAGCAAATTGACTAAGTGATTTCGAAGGCAGAATACATAAACCGTTTTATTGGAGAGTGCAAAAGTTAAGAGCTGCATTTTGTAAAGCAACTGTTAAAACAAGAACAACCAAAATTGTGGCAAATTACATCATATTTCAGTTATATATGAAAAGGTACACACTGAACCTGTAGAAATAAATTCAAAAAATTCTTATCTAGTTGCCAGATTTTCTTTAAATAAGAAAAAAAGTCCCAAGTGGAATCTTATTTTTGAGAAAAAAAAATATTCACTAAAATATGTTTTCATAAACTAAACTTACTTTGCTATTAAAAAGTTTTATTTTCTTGTAAGACAGAAAATCTGTTGGAAAAAAAAGTCTTTTTGCTCTCATAAGTAAAGTGTAGACGTCCTTTTTAGTGTTTGCCTGACACAATTTGGGCAAATCTTGAGTGTAAATTTCAGAAAATCTTGATTTATTTCTACTTTAGTTGTGCTTTTAAGTTGAAATCTATACAAAAAATATCAATTTTTGCAAACTATTAGTTTTTTTATTCCAGTAATTTGAATCTCTGAACTCAAATTTCTTTAATATGAAATTATGTTTATAGCATAACAAGTATAGTAAGTATTTTATCCCATGAGTGTCCCATTGGAATCTGAATCACTGAATGAAACCGTCAGTTTTCCTTCAGCACCTGAAGGCCACAGGATTTACTATTACAATGGCAACAGGGTGTTTTAGCAGCCTCAGCCCATAAGACATTTGTCAGCAACACATTGACAAGCCAAGAGTTACTGCAGTGCTGCCCGGTCTGTTCACATGAACACGTTGCTAGCTGTCAAAATACTTTAACTTACTTTTAAGAAACTCAAATCTGGCTAAAACTATTAGAAAACTGAAAGTGAGTGTTAAGAGATGGAAGTAAGAATATTAGTTTTAAAATGTTTTTTGTGTAAAAGTTCTCTGAAGTGACCACAGTAATAATTACAAAAGGCAGAGAACCAAAAACAGAATCTTAAAAA
>NC_050530.1:10997026-11020960 GCF_002922805.2 Oryzias melastigma | reverse complement strand
TTGTCAAATTTTAAGAATATTTGGGGGCTGTTTTTGCAGTGAAACACCCTGAAATGCAAAAATTCAACTGAAGCAATAAATTTAATTAATGCATCTTGCGAGAATTTATCTCCACTGAGATTTTGGCAGAGAATAGACCAACGTGATTCAAAAGTGTTGGAAATTTATAACTATAAAAGGCCTATACATCTTATATCAAAAGTAAAAGATTTTTTTTCTGTTGTAAGGTGACCTTGAATGCCCTGAAAGGCGCCTGATAAATAAAAATCTTTTATTACTAACATAAAATTCAAAACATAAATAATATCCAAATTCAGAACAAAACTCCTCCAAGTTTTAGTTTCTTATATTTTAACCTTAAGTTCAAAAGAATTAATCAAATTGAGTGAAACTCAACACACATTTTCCCATATAATCAGTTATAATAGAGAACATGACAAAAATGACAAAAGGGGATGAAAGCCAAATTGGAAATTAAAAAAAAAAAAAAACAATTAAACTCTTATAATAGACATGTAAAGATATAAAAGAGAAAAAAATCTGTATGAAGTCAATTGACCACAGCTACACAGGGAGCTCCGTATGCTCTTTAGGGAGAATATTCAAGTAGATTTTATTAAGTGAGGCCTTTATGTTCCAGTGAGATAATGTAACACTGTCTGACACTTAACTTTAGTCACCATCTTTGCCCAGGAGAGAAGCAATCATAAAGCATGTGCAGTTCCATCATGTGAATCTTAATCAGACACTTAGCCAGTAGAGCAGGTTTTTACTGTCCCTGGTGAGAGTATCAACACATGGCTATCAGGCACAATTCACAGTCGCAAAGTGGCTATTTATTTTCTGCTCAGCATTACTTGACAAATAATTACTCAGGCTATTCAATTAAGCTGTGAAACTCACATAATTAGCTTCCACATCCCAGCCGAGCACTGAAACATGGTTCAGTGTTTTACAACTTGGTCTCATGAATAAAAAGGAACACATTTGCCAGGGGCTTTGAAGCGGGCGGGGGGTGCAGGGACAAGGTGATGGCGAGCAGAAATATCATTAAGTTCAAACTATTCCATCCAGCAGAAAACAGAGTTGTTGCTGCTGGTGGAGCAGATGCACACAGTAATCTGGGGTGAAAGGACATGGCGTGTTCCTCGGCTGCATGACAAGAGCTGCTTTTACAAGGTAATGTGGGTGTAGAAGAAGAAGAGACTCGGTGTGCGGCTAAAGCAATACAAGCTACAGGCTGGAAGTCTGCCAGAGTCCAAAAATGTTCCAATTATTAATTGGGGAAAAAAAACTTTCCAAAATAAACCTGGCTCAGCTTTGCCAATCTTGACTTTTTCAGCACAGAACTTTAATAAAAATAAATAAATTACTATACAGCAGAAAAAGCTGAACCGGGAGAGTTGCCATTCAGTTTAATGAGAACCACTTTAGAAAAAAAATGGAAGAAAAGACCAATAATAAGAAATGTGTGTATTTTATACTCCGGAGTAAAATAAATTTTCATATTATTTGTCCTACAAAATGACACACTTTTTTTCCTTGAAAAACATATTATTTTCTTGAAAAAAAAGGATTCTCCATCATTTGAAATCACTGTTTACAAGTGAAACTGTCACTTTTTGTTTTAATAAATAAGAAAAAAAAAGCTTCAAGAGTCTCATCCAGGTTATTGTATATAGAAATTGAAATAACTGAATAAATGCAACCAAATCAAATTAAAAAATTGTGTAGTCCCTCGCAATATTGCAGTTGTCGAGGAAAGAAGAAAAGTGTATTCACCATTTACTTGCTGTTTTGCTGTTTTTATTAATTTACAATCCATGGAATACACAGATGACGTTTAAACATCAGAATGAATGTTTTAATGAGTTCTACATAAACACTGATAAACATGTCTCCATGTCTGGATTCATGAGATCATTCAGAGTGAGCTTCACTCCTGCTTCGGTAGCTTTGTCTGAATGATGGCTGCTTTCAGCGGTACTTCTGTCTCTGTCTGACCTAGTTTAACGACGTAGTCAGAGGAGGGAAAAAATAAAAACAAGAATTAAATTAGAGGACCTTTTTATTTTTGTCTCAATACAAATGATATCATTGTGAGAAGGTAATATCTGAATGTATTTGGTGATTTTAAATCAATTCGAGGCGTTCATGGTTACCTGTTGGTCCTCCTATCCACAGGCAGAGTTTCTAAGGTGGGATTTTGGACTGATCTTTTTGAGAAAAACCTCTTTTTCTTTGAAGATTCTTTTTCGCAAACTTTAAGGTCTTCCATTTCTTCACAGGCTCAGATCAAGACGGACTCCAAAAGTGTTGATATTTTCCAGTGATGACTATTTCCAGGCTAATCTGACTGAACGTTCCTGATCGCCGTCGTGTTTGAGGGTTCGCTGAGGCTTTCTTCTGCAGATCCCCGAGGCCTTTCCCCTGGAGTGTTGATATATCTCCCTCATGTCACTCTCTGCACTCACCAGGTAATCTGATACACCAGCAAAAACTAAAAACAAAGCATTACGTTGCCATAACCACTTAACAGTATGTGTGACTCTCAAAGGAATATAGAAAAAAAATAATTCCCTTGTCTATTCAACTCTCTAATCCAAACCCACAACCGAGAACACAATCTTTCCTTTTCATCCTTTTGAGACTTTGCACTTTCATGAACCGTATATCATCATTAAAAATTACAAATATATATATATCCTGCAGAACTTTAAAGCTATATCAAGAAAGAACTGAATTAGCCTTTTAAAGACCTACTCCAAAGAAAATCATTATTTTAGTTATTTTAACATGTTATTGTGGCCTTTTTCTCATGATGGAGGACATATATAAGAAAAATGAGGCTTAAAATTCCATTACTGGGTAGTTATTTATTTAAATAGTTGTGAATCAGGACAATTGGAGGAAAAAAATTCATGTGTAATGTAGGAAATATGCTGGATATCTCTAATATTTCTCACCACTTTTTTTTCTCGAGTAATGTTAGGTTGTGAGGGGCTGTAAGCTACAGGAGAGGGTGTAAACAGAGAGCTCTTAGCAACAGAAAGGGGGCGGGGTTTCTTCACGCCAATGATCCCAGCCACAACTTTAAAGTAACTTTCTAATGAACTATTTCACTCCGGTTTTTTTTTTTCTAATTTTGGCTAAAACAGCATAATTATTATTTAAAAAAGCACTTGGACAATTAGTTGTTAGTAGGCTGCTAGAAGCTAGAAGTTGGGTAAAGTATGGTGCACTGGGGTTCTCTCCTCTAATTTTATTCCCTCTCTTCTTTATCATCTATTTTTTCTTTAGTTTTCCATGCCTCTGTTTGGTGCAGTGCAGTTCATGTGTTGTTCCTCTTTTCCACTAGATTCCAGATTCCAGGTGGCTGATATGTGCTCCTGATCTTGGCTGTGGACCTCGCCTCAGGCTCATCTGGCGTCTCGAAGCAGGAGAGATTCCAGATTCCAGGTGGCTCGTCTATGCTCCTATTTGAGGGTGTGGACCTCGCCTCAGGCTCATCTGGCGTCTCGAAGCGGGAGAGATTCCAGATTCCAGGTGGCTCGTCTGTGCTCCTATATGAGGTTGTGGACCTCGCCTCAGGCTCATCTGGTGTCTCAAAGCGGGAGAGATTCCAGATTCCAGGTGGCTCGTCCATGCTCCTATTTGAGGCTGTGGACCTCGCCTCAGGCTCATCTGGCGTCTCGAAGTGGGAGAGATTCCAGATTCCAGGAGGGTCGTCTATGCTACTGTTCTTGGTCGTGGACCACGCCTCTGGCTAGTTTGCACCCCCGGCTGTCCTAGCTCCATCTGGATGCTACACTTTTCAAAGATGTAGTTTTAGAGTTAGATAAGCCAATTCTTCTTTAACGGACGTGGTACATCGCCCGTCCGTTTTGGGAAAGGATCCCTCCTTCATGCGGACATCTCTGAGATTTTTTCTTTTTCCTCCGGATTTTTTTTTTTTTTTTACGATTTTTTTCCTTACTGAGAAGGAGGGTCCCAATTTAGCTTGATCTATTTAGTTTAGTTTAGCAGTCAGATATTGTTGATATTTATGACTGACTTAGTGTTTTTGGATAATTTAAGCCCATTGAGGCAACTTTATTATTGAACTGAATTGGGAAAGTTTTAAAAATAGATCAAAAGATGACCAGAGTGGGTCTTTAAATTCATAAAAACTGAAAATATTATAAATGAATTGTCCAAAATCCCAATAAAGATTAAAAAATACCTTATTATTAATTGCAAATGTCGGTTTAGGCTAAAAATCAACATTTTTAGGAAATATTCTCTAAAGAAATACATTCATTTTGTTTTTGTGCATTTTTACATCTAAGGAACTAAAATACAGGCTGTTTATTTTTAGCTATTTAATAACGATGATAATAAATCTTTTTATACACATGCAGGCGATATTTGTAGGTATTGTTTTAGTTTGTCTCAGTTTTCTAATTCTGACATGAAGCGAATTAAACTGGATCTGAGGTAATGATTGTAGTAAACTGCACTAATAAACACTGCAGCCGGAGTGAAAGCCACAGCATGTGTCTGCAGCGAGCATCGTTGGCCTTTCCACCCTAATTTACCACACTCCACCCGCTCGAGCCTGTAGGGTGTGGAGGTGGCTGATGCTCCAGCAGGGCTGGGCCAACCCATACATCCCACCAGCAAAGGACACCCTGCCAAGAGCCAATCACCACACACACTCTCCTGACAGCTTATTACCACTCAATTAGGCAGGTGCACTTCCACACATAGCCTTCTGACAAATGCAGCTCTCTCCCAGATGCATGTTTAACATCCAAGAGGATTATATAGTGACAGCAAACACTAACTGCTTCACCCTTATCACTTGATTGCCTCAAGATTAAAATCCTATAATTGGCCCAAGTCAGCATGAGGAAAAAATATGAAACAGCCAGAGAATATGATGAGATGTGGTCGACTTGTAATTAATCAATTATGAGTTCTAATTCATGAGATATTTGCTGGCAGTTATGAAACGTTTGATTTAAGTTGTACTCTGCTGAAGACAGAGGCGTCCACCGACATGACCTCAAGAGATGAGGGACATTCTGACACGCCGGCTTGGCCGGTGACAGACGGGACTTGGCACCCATAGCTCTTTATCAAGAAAAAAATAAAATAAAAATGGGAGAGTTGGCTTTCAAATCTTAACACCAGTGGTCCCAGATTGTACAACATACCAAAAACACACAAATTGTGGAAAAAAAAGAGGCAATCCCTTGAGAACGGATTCTAATAAAAATGAAATGATTTACAAATCTATTTGATAAGGCTTGCCAGAAGTCAAACTTGGCATGTAAATGTGGTGGGGATTAAATTTCATCGGCAACCAAGACTGTAACTGATCGCCTGCAGACAAAAGGGGAGCCTGCCAGTTTTTTTTTTTTTTTTTCTCTCCCCCCTACCTCTCTATCCTCCCTCCTGCTTTCTCTCCCATGCCTGCATTTTACTGCGTGATCCCTTCACGACTGTGTGGAAGGACAGGGGCAGAGCAAAGTGGTGCAGTGTGTGTTTTGGAGAAGGGGGGGACAGAGAAGGACAGGGGGCAAAAGAAGGCAAAGGAAGAAGGGATGAATGTTGGAGATAAAGAGCAGTGAGCAGAAGGACAGCGGGAAGAGTCTCAAGGTCAGCATCAGGACAAAGTCCCGAGTTGGACAGTCGCCGCTGCAGTTCACCTCTGTGCTAATCAGCCCTTCAGCTGGCTGATGAGGTGTCAGGGAGATGTGTGGAAATGATTTTTCCTTGGCTTTTTGGCTGAGGAGTGCTGTCTGTTGGGGTGGAGTAACAATGTGTGTGTGTCACTCTTGGGTGTAAGCAGGCTGACGTTCTCCTTGTAGTGCCAGTGCTGCGCTTTTTCCCCTTCCTGCCTTCGCCTTTTTTTTTTTTTCCGCTTGCATATTATGCTACAGTGGCTGAAGTTGAACTTAGCTTTCCTCTGCAGTGACGGGAAGAATGGAACTGCCAATTAATGCTATATACAGTGTGCCAGTGTTAACAGTGAGTGTTCAACTTGCTGTGCGGCTTAAAGTCCCACTCCGATCATCTTTTGATCTATTGTAAAACCGCTTCCAGCGCTCTTTTAATTATGTTTCTGGCCAAACTCAATGAACCTGAGTCATTTTTCAGGACATAGTTTCTGTAGAGCAGCAGTAGTTTAAGCGAAATTCACAGCTAAGTTGTGGTCGAGACCGTTGGTGCAAAGTAAGCCTGCCTTAACGTCCCATCATCCCTTTGTTTATACTCTTTCCTAGCTTTGCAACAAAAATGGCAAACAATATTTGAACTATCCATTTCCTCGGATGAGGAAAACGAAGACATACATGGATCTATTTGTCTGCATTGGAATGGAGGGGAGCATAGAGATTGTAGCACCTTCTTATGGAGAGATTATAGTATCATCCGACTGCGTAAATCTTATGTATGCATGTTTGTGTGTAACTTTGGATTTGTGTGTGCATAATTCTTGATTTTGCAAGTCATACAATACATTCTGTGCGTAACTTTGTGTACTTGCAATGGTGTATTCACATGTACAAAAATTGCAAAATTGAAAAAAATACAAAATACCATACGGAGCTTAAAAGTACAACAGCTTGAACGACACACAGATCCTAAGAATCCTGGGAATAGGGACACTTTAGAGTTGAGTGTTTTAAAAACACATATTTAGACTTTTTTATATTAATTTTCAGGGCATATCTGTTTGAAAAAGTGGAAAAATGTCAAATTTTCACCGGATATTATTCATAATCTATGTTCAAAGCGGCTGATAAGAAAACGCAGCATTTAAACGCATCACTTACACACAAATCTTGGATACGTGAAAAGAGTCTTACATCTGATTTGTCCGTAAATGTGATTTTGTGTGTAATTTTTAAAGCGATTTGTGCATAATTTTTAATTAATTTAATAATTTTTAATTTTTTTTAGAGTGGAGGATGCTGAAGATGCTTAGATGGAGGAAACTGATTCGCTGTGGCGACCCCTGAAGGGAAAAGAAGAAGAAGTTTCTCAAGAGTCTTTAGGAAAATAATGAAAGCTAACATCAAAATGCTCCTTCATTGATTTACAATCATTTACAACTGCGGTCAAATGAGCCGCTGTTCACATTTACGTTTGGGCTTACGAGGTGCTAAGCTAGCGGCAGAGAATGTAAACAAAGTGCTGATGGGAAATTAGCATAGGCTAACTTCCACACCAACAGTTCCATCCACAAACTGGGAATAATTTTACAATAGAAAAATATATATTTAGAGTGGGACTTTAACAAAAAGGTGGACTAGCTAGTTTCCCCGTTGGGCACGGCTAACTTCTTCCAGCCTCACGTCGGGTGCTAGCTAACAGCTGTGATCCGATTTGTGACCTAGCGGTTTTGCAGCTTGTGTCGCGTCGGGCGAGTTCTGTGTACCAGGCGAGCTGGCAGGGCCGGCCGTCTCCTCCGTCTATCCTTGGGTTATTTCTGACCATCTGTGCCCAGTCATTAACAGGACTTTTCACAGTCAATTGTCTTGTTCCTCTCCCCTCCACTCCATTTCTCTTACTTACACTGACCATGAGATGTGCTGTTTTTTCTCCTTGAATGTAAATGGCTTATTTGAGTAGAGGTCGTTTTATTAACAGAGGGCCAAGTAGAGATATAGGTTAATTCAAAGTGGCATCATGGAAGATGCATCAAGCAGTGGAGATCAAATTACAGGGCAAAGCGCTCAGTGGTATAGAAAAACAAGCCAGTGGTATGCTGCAGAATGTGTACGTGCACGCTGTGTGTGTTAAACAGCAACGTATGTGTATCTGAGAGCAGGAGAGGAGCAAAGAAGACAGCAAACGGCGAGGAGGAGGGAGGGGTGTCCATAGAAGGCCAAGGGGGGATGGGATGGAAGGAAAGTGGGAGCATAAGAAAGGAGGTTGGTGGTGGGGGGGGTAACTGGGCCAGCGTGCACACATCACCCCCACCAATTAGAGTCACTCATCTTCCCTCCTCACAACACGTCACCCTCCATTTCTGATGTTTACAATTTCCAGGGTAAGAAATAACTGTACACACGGCGGCGGCGGCGGCGATGGCATTCAGCAGGAAAAAGAGACGTGCCTGAAACGGATTTAGCCATTCCTTCTTTCCCCTCTCGCCTTTTGTTGTTGATCTTTGTGCGATGATTTGCCTAAGGACCCAGATTTCCTAGCAACAGCCTGCCACCAAACATTTGGCAGGAGTTCAACCTCCCCCCCCTTCTCTCTCTCTTTGTGAGAAACGGCGGTGCTGCCTCTCCTCTCTTCTCCTCCCCGCTCTGCGTCTGCCACCAGCCCTGCTGCTGCCACCGCTGCCGGATGAGCCAATATCGCCGTTTTCGTCCAATCCTGCCGCGCCGCCGCAGCCACCTTGAGAGCCTCTGCCAGGGATCATCAATCAGCCCCTTAAACTCACACGCTCCGACAAACATCAACACATGTATGGGGGAAATGACATGCTAACACACACATGTGGACTTTGCGGTGATTTAATTTGCAGAACATGACCACACAAACCACCTGGTAATAGTGGGATGGAGATCAACAAAGCATGTAAATATACAGAACGGTGCGGTGAAAGGGGAGAAACGTACAACATGGATGAATGTAAGCTAGTTAAGTACATCTGATATGAAAGAGGAGGCCTCGGTCGAGAACGGCGCTGTATCTAGACGAGTACCTTAGAAGTCTAATAAAGCGAGTGATCCCTGTTTTGACAAAGAGGCCCAGGAGGGACACAGAACGCCGTGTTTTTTTAGATTCCAAGCACTGACAAACACCCATTTGTGGCCCTTCTATCCCCCCTCAAATCCCACGGAAGCTTTTCCCTGTGCACAAGACGGTCGGATGTGGGCAAAACCCAACTGCCAATTTGCAGAGGATGTGCCGTGTTTGCTAATGCGAAGCAGAGGCTAAAAAAAATGAGACCACACAAACGCCGACGAATTTCTGCAGCACAACCACCGACACTGAACTCTTTGTGTTTTTGTTGTTGTTTTCCCCCTTACTTAATTTTTGTGTTTCTGCAACTGGGTGGCTAATTATGGAAACTCCATCATTATTGCACTACATCATCATCTTTAACTCCTGTTTAGAGGGCTTGTGGGTAACAGGGGGGGAATTTCACTTGGGACAATGTGCCAGGGAGTGTGTTGATGGCTTGGCTGTAATGCTGATTTATGTCGATAATGAACTGTTTAAAGACTTGGAATGTAGCGCGATTTCAGGGCTATCATTTGTGCCTGAGATGAGAGGGAAAATGGTAATCTGCTGGAATTAAACATAATCCCAAACAGTGAAACATGAGCGAGGCGGCCCATCCCGCTCTGGAAGCTGCATGTGAAGACATTACCTCAGCGGCGGTGGCGTTTGTGTGTGAACGGCTATGCGCCGCATATGTCCTGTTCAATCTGTGCGTCGTGTTTTGTCTGTAAGGGGAAGACTGTGTAGGAGGGTTAAAGCCGAATGAACTTGCATAATCAATTTTCACACTTTGGCAGCACCTGTTGGTTTGTCCCCATGTTAAAAGAAATGAATGAATGCATTACATGTAGAGCAATTTCACACTGTGCTGCAGCTTCGTGCACAAAGACAAGAAGAAAATGGGGGAAAATGGAGCTGTATTGTGTCAATAGGTAACATAGCTCATTTCACTCAACAAAGGATGAATGGTTATATTGACAATGCAGAAGGCGTGCTGAGGCATTTCCTGAATAAAGCCTCTTAACATTTTGTCCTCTGCTGGCAATAGAGTTGGGGAACAGTCATTTTGAATGTAGAGGGTCTCACTTACTGCAATATAATAGACTTTGGCTTTCTCCACCAGCTCCCAGTTGCTGTCCAAGTCCAGGTGTTTTTCCTTTTTGTAGCAGTTTGCCGCTGCCAGGTTAGCAACAAGGGACCTGTGGAGACAGACCCCATAAATCTTCTGCCTCGCTTGTCATCCATCTTAATTTTGTCCTTAAAAAAAAACAAAAAAAAAAGGAAAGAAAGAAAGCACAGAAGCCCCAGACTTTTCTTTGTTCCTTGAAGATATAAAAGGATGATAACAGTGTCTGAGTTCAGGTGAAATCTAGATTTATTTCTTTTCGAGAAGCTACGCTCAAAATACTTAAAATAGACATTAAATATAAGGGAATATCCTCGAAAAAAAACTGTTTCACTGTTCTCACTTTGGTGAGAAAGGTGGTATTATTTTGAGACATTCTCCAAAAATAAATTGTGTTTTTGTGGCATTTTTTTGGAGAAGTGTAAAGAAAATTAAGATTAAAATTGCATTTATGATTTTTATTTTATTCATACTGTTGTGAATCAGTATGGAAGTGTTTATGACTCATAATTTAAAATAATAGTGAATACTGGAAATGCTTCTTCATTTTCACAGTGTAACTGCATGACTTGTGTGTTTAATGAAATGAAAAAGCAATTCTCCAAATGCCTTTTTCTTTTTCTTCTTCAACACAACTCATTCTGTATCTTAAATAAAATGATAAAGAAAAAGGCATTTGATATTTCATTTTCAACAAGTTCTTTAGTAAATTTGTACCAAAATTCAATTAGAAATATCAAATTTGTAAATTTAAATGAAGTACAGAAATGCTTTTTCATTTTCACAATGTAACTGCACTGCTTGTCTCTTAAATAAAATGGAAAAGCATTTATTTGAATGACTTTTCCTTTTTCTTCTTCAACACCACTCATTCGGTGACATAATTAAAATGCTAAAAAGGAAATGTCAAATGCCATTTTCTTTATCAGTTTAATTAGGTTACAGAGTGAGCGGTGTTGAAGAAGAAAAAGAAAAAGTAATTCAAAGAATTTATTTTTTAATTCAACTAAGATACAAGTAATGCAGTTACATTGTGAAAATCAAAAATCATTTCCAGTATTGACTTTTATTTTGAATTATGATTCACAAATGCTTCCATAAATCAGATGAAAAAAATGTAGTTTGGAAAAAGAGCTTATTTATGCCCTTTCTCGGGAGAAGAAAGGGGAAGAGGGGCGGGGTTGTCAACAGTCCCGCCCACAACTCAGGTGAATTTTTAATGAACTACTGCAGAAACAGACGAAATTCTGACAAAAAACAATAGAATCATGATTAGAAGACCACTGGGAAAGCTTTAAGAATATGTGTAAAAATGATGGGATGCTTTTTCTCCATCACAGCTACTTGCTTGGGGGTGTTCGGCCACATGACAGGAGGGAGTAGGAAGAGGTCTGTCCTCACATGGCGAAAAAAAAAAAAAGAGAAAAAAATGCTGTTGGTGTCAAAGCGAAGAGTAACAGTGTGCTAAGTTGATCAGAGTGAGATGATGAAGGCTGCTATGTGACAGCAGGATTGGGACCGCGCTTGACCCGAGCTGCAGTAATCGACTCAAAGGTCGGAACAAACATGACAGGCAAAATGAGTGTCATCACTGAGGGAGTCCCACAGACAGGAGCACCCAGAACTCTATCGGGGAACAAACAGATCTGATGGGATGACACAGCAGGAGAGGCAGAACTGGGAGGTTCTAAAAAGTCCAACAGTAGACCAAACTTTAAAATCAGTAAGGTAAAAGTGCAATTTGGTCATTAAACTGGTATTTAAATATTATTTTTAGTGATGGCAGCAATTAAGGAGAACACTTTTCTGCATATAAATGTAAGAAAGTATCATATTCCAACATAATTAGGTGACTAAATAACGTTTTCAGCTATTTTTTTTTTTACATTATTACTTCCTCTCATGCTAATATTAAACGTAAAGAGTCAGATTCTCTACTTTCAGGTGATTTTGGAGTTATATTGTACAGAACTGAAATAAATTTAAATTATTTTAAAAAGTTGCAATATTATTGCTGAAAAATATTCAATTAATTAATTAATAAAGATATGGTAAGCATTTTTGAAAATAACACAAATAACTAACGTAAATATTTCTGTAAAGTTGTTCTTTAACTTTTAATCTAGATTTTCTTGGAGCACTTTTAGAAAATGTTTGAAATTAAAAAGAATATTGCAATTTTTGAACGATTTTTGTGCCTATTTTTTAGTTTAAATTGTTGTGCTTCAAGCAAAAAACCCCACATATGGGCCATATTTTAGTATTTAGAAGTGTAAAAAATGAAATATTGGGAATTTTAAGTAAAAGTTTTAAGGTTTTATTGTAAGAGATGACTTTGCAACTTTAAAAATACAAATTATTCAAATTGTATGCATTTGTTTTTAATGATTCCTCTCTTAGCAATCCTTCATTTTTAGATTAGTTGTGCTCATTTGCATTTCAATCCTAAATATGACATAAAAAGACACATTATTTTGCTTTTATTCTGAAGAAACTCGATTATTCTGCAGGGACTCCACACCTATAACGCACATTTTAGAACTGATTTCATTTATTTCTGTGATTACTCAACACATATTGTCCTCACAGAGTGAAACTCAAGTTCTCAGATGTGAGGAAGAGGGGGAGGCCGATTTTCTTTTCCCCTTTGAAGACCCGCACTAATCAAAGCCTGAGGGCTGTGACATGTTGGTTCCCAGTCCTTCAAAGCCACTGCTGGCCCTGACGACGACCTTTCCTCTGGCCTCTTGAGCTGTCTGTTAAACACCTGTAAGAAATATTACAGAGCTCGTCTCCCTGAGCACGGCACCTGACCTTTTAAGGTGTCAGAGCCCACATCAAACAAGTCCACAAAGAGCATTCAGCAGGGCTGACTCCCGGGGCAGCCCGGGCCCGCCATGACTGACTGACAACTGCGGGGGCAGCAGATAAAGAGCCGCAGAGAGGGGACGAGGGGGGGTGCTATTTAGAGAAGGTTATTGATTGACAGCTGGCCAATCATGAACTGCAGCCCCCTTAGTGTTTGCGTGTGACCTCTGCTGCTTTAGCTGCGGTGGTAATGATGCTAGCATGAGAGTCGTGAAAGCCCCATTTACAACCAAGAAGGCTGACAAGTGAGAAGTGGGACAGCGCAGACATCCCTTACACATTGCAACTGTCAGAGCATAGATGGATGAGAACCCATTGGGGTGGCAGAGACTAAGTACTGAAAAAATAAGCGTTTGATGTGTGAGCTTGACTGTGATTCCCAGTTATGATATCCTGCCCAGAGGATGTTTGTCAAATCGGAGGTGAATGATGCTTTCTTGGTCTAAAAAAGTTGCCAACCTATTGTCTCCAGTGATACAAGCCGCACAGGTACCAGTGGGCTCCTCGTTTTGCTCATAGTAGCGGGCGTCCACGTGGGCCTCTTCGGCTTTCTTCTTCAGGATCTCGCCAAAACCATCCGTTCCAATGCATCCGAAAAAAGTTGCCACCTTATGCGGTTTCTGGATCATCCACTAGGAAAAGGGAAATAAATAAAAAAAAAACTGTTATAGAGAGCTCAGTTTACAAATATAAGTCTGTTTGAAGGGTCAAGTTCAGCTAAGGCAGATGGCACACAAACTGTAGCGTCACAGCAAACATACTGCATGTGATATATGAGGGCTGCAGGCTGTCATAAACAACCAATTCCACTGCACACAGAGGGACTATTCTCATCCAAGCACTCCTCCTTTTTCCCTGTGTGCTAAAACAGTCTCATCTCCTTATTTACACAAACCCCATAATTCAAGGCTTCATCCTTCTTATGCAAACACGGTTTCTGTGCGGGTATGTGCCAGCGACCACAGGACACTCCCCAAATTGCTCGTTGGTCGTTTTATAGTCTGTACAAACTTGATGTACTCGGTGACTTTTACCTGAAGAAGTAGGGGTGCTGGTGGTGGAGGGGGGGCAGCGTGAATTCTACAGCGGCGAGGCTTAACCTCCAAAGATTTATTGACACACAGTACGTGCTGGTGTTTGCTGGTTTTATTGCAGCCTCCAGTTTTGTTGCTGACGGGGGCCCCTTGTGAATGAGATGTTGCTGCTTTTTGGGATGACCTGTATACGTGTGAAATTAATCATTTCGCACAAGCAAATAGCATCAAGTGGAAGAAAAAAAAACTGCATTTTCATCATTCGCGCTGAGATGCTGCCTCCTGTAATTTTCCTCCATCCTACCCACCTTCTAGTCTGGTCTCCTGGTAACTAGTTCAAATAAAACAAAGTTGGTCTATTGTAGAAGAGATTAACTGTTAATTCTGCAGGATTAATTACAAAAAAACTTATCTAAACAAAGGAGAAAGTGTATTTTTCAAAGTGAGCTTTAAAAAATAGAAATAATTAAACTAAAATATAACAATATTATAATTATTATCAGTTTTGGGAAATCTATGTTACATTAAAAACTCATTCCATCAGCAAATTGTACACAAATTTAACCCTACATATCTATAATATTAGCAACATGAATTTCTGAGACTATAGCATGATTAAAACTTTCCTTAAACATCCAACTTGGTCCCTGTTTTGTGCCTTGTAGTTCATCGTCTGTCCACTAGGGGCAGTAGAGGAGCTTTACCTGCTAATTTCAAAATGGCAGCCCCCGTGAAAACTCAATAATGTTTTTGGCGGGAAAAAGCTTAGCTCATTCTTAAAACTTTATGATGAGAATTATTCATCTTTTGTTGTTCATTTACTTGCTGGATTGAAATAATACACAATTTGTTGATAATGAATTATTTCTAATACACTATGTTTAAAAATTTGTGAATCAAATTAGAGACACTGAGTAAATAAGGTGCTTTTTTCTTGAACTCTCAATATTTTTCCATCCTACATTGTTAAGAGCAAAATCGTACATAATTACCCAATGTATCATATTTGATACTACCTATATTTCATACATTTTTTTTGTGGATCTCAAATGGTTTTACAATATCTTAATTACAAAGAATGTTTAACTTTCTTTCAATTATTTGACGAAGTGGGCTTTATAGGGACACAATAACAATTTTTTAATGAAATTGTTCAATTTTTTTTTAAATTGTAATTTTTTTTTAATTAATATGAATCAATTATGTATCTATTATTTCCACAGGGACTGTTATTGTCTCTGTTGTTCACATGACATTAGCAATATATAGTATATTGGAAACACAACCAGTCTGTAATGCAAAACGACCAAAACAGTATAACAACAAATAGGGACTATAACAATTTCAACTATCAATAATCAATAGTAAATAAAATAAAGTAGGCGCCAATATTATTGTGATATTAACATTTTTATGCAAATGCACCTGTTTTTTTTCCAAGTAATGATCTCAAATGTTTGTCTTCCTTTCAAACAAGCCCCCAAATACTTCAACAAACCTAGACTTAAAAAAAGGAAATAATAATAACTTGATGCAGAGGTCATTTTAGTTTACCGCCATGCTTTTAGAACATGTACAGAAAGTGACTTGGGCGTTATTGCCTCACTAAAGGAAACAAGGTCTTTCAAGAAAATAAAGGTGTTCTCTTAATGGCAGCATATGTTGCTCCAAAACCTGTATATGTCGCCCAGTATTAATGATGCTTTCACAGATGTGCAGGAGAACTCTGCTACTTTCACTAAAGCGGCTCATGCGATCAAGGACCCTGGCTTATAAAATGAAAGTTGCAAACAAACATAAAAAAAACGGCCATCGTTTCAAAAAATAAATGCATTTTACATATAAATATATATATTAGAAAATGTACATGTTCTTGCTAATCACAATTGAAAAAAAATCTGCTGTGCAACTTATTCAATACATATATTCTATATACATAATATAGAATATATAATCTATATAACAATTCTATATGATACATATATAATCTATATATATATATATATATATATATATATATATATATATATATATATTCTATATACATAATAAAGAATATATAACCTATATATATAACAATTCTATATTATATATATATATATATATAATGTGCATATGAAAAAACAGCATTTTGCGAATAAATAACCAATTTTGTTGAGATTGGGGTAAATCCACTGAATATCTTTGTAACAATTGAGTGTATGGCCGCCATCTTTACAAATGTCCGCTACTTTTTATTTTTCTTATAGCTAACGTGCTTTTCTAAAAGAGGGGATCATAAAGTAAAATATAATAGAATATAAAACTTTTTTTTGCATTCATGAAGCCAATTCTTGACCAAAAAAAAAAAAATCTGTTTACCCTTTTTAAATCCTAATGACAACAATGGCAACTGTACATTCATCCCAAGTTTGGTGCTTGTACCACAAAATGTACGATTTGTCTGAAATGTCAATCTCACCTGATTGAATAGAACTTGAAATTATATCTTCACGTTCAACCTCTTAAAGTCTTTTCATGCCTGTCTCATTCCTTTCGAAACTGTCATTTTTAAAACAGAGTAGAGTTTGAGAAAAAGTTGTGATTGTAGTTACTGTGTTTCTATTATTCACGATGCCTGTAAAAGAGCGCATATGCCGCCGCCATTGCTTGGTCGGTGAGCAGCGCGTCGACGTGTCATCTTGAGTCATGATTCAGTCACTGAAGCGTGCCTCCAACCCCTCACCTGGTCGACAGTACACAAACACGTGGACACACACGTATGCGCAAATCCCAGCTCGTCTTCCCTAACCTCTTGCTGCAGGCACCTCACACTTATCAAGGTCACTTGCTTGGGTACACGTCAAGTCCAATCTGATTTTGCCTTTGCAGCAATGAGCTCTGAATCCAAGGTTAGGAGCTGTGGGCTGTAAATAATGACAGTGCAGCCCTTCCATTTGCAGGCCTCTCAGGTGGGAATAGAGAGGGCCACTCAGGGGCCTCAGTCCCTCTCTGATGACAGCATGGTGAATCACAGCAAGCACCAACCTCACAGACACCCCCCTGCTATCCAGCATCTCCATCTGAACTCTGCTATATCCTCCACTCTTTTCTTTCTCTCTAAGAAGTAGCTGTGCTCTCGCTGCCAGCTCAGCTTGTCATTTTACAGGGTCATTAACAGACCCACATACACACTAACACAATGCACCCACGCAGGAAAAAAAACGGCTGACTTGCACACATACAGAGAAATATTCTATAGCATCAACAATCGTAAATAAAAACAACCAAAAAAAAAAAGAAAGAAAAGAAAGCACCCCTGCTTTCTCCAGAAGCTGCTCTTACGGTTCAATAAACACAAAGCAGCAATAAATAAGAAAAATGTCTTTATTAGGGGTATGAAAAAGAAAGAATCTCACACGTCTTCTCCCTCCTCTGTGACACACCAGAGAGGGGAGTTGCATCAATTCAGTTATACCCTGCAGACAATCCCTCTCCATTCCCAGATTATGTGAGATAATACCTCCATTATGACAAAAGCGCTGTTCGCGGGGTCGCCGAGAGGTCAACCAACCTTGTGCCGGGTATTCATGCTTAGTCACACCCCAATTATATCGCAGTGGCAGAGGCAGAAATTGGCAAATGTACATCAAGGCGCTTCATTACTGAAGGCTGCTCCAGTGAAATTAAGAAGCAGATGAGACAGAGTGAGATTTGCCCCCAGGCGGCGTGTTAAAGAGAAGGAGAGGAGGATGGGAATAAAGAGCTGGAGGAACAGATTCTTACTGAAGGTGCTCTCCGCTTGTTTCTCGCACGCCAGCTCGTGTATATTTAGCTTAACAAGGGAGAACGCAGGTCCCAAATGATTAATAATTTCCCTCTTGTACATCATAGCAACATATCTCCAGGTGGCTTTTTGTTACCCAAGGAAACACAAATTATTTAAAAAAATTCAGAAGAAGATGCTGAGAAGATTTCTGGTCTTACTTTCAGTTCATCCCTCTATATGCCAACCCAAAAGTGGCCCCCAGGCCCCCAGATAGCTATTAATTATGACATCTCATGGTTACAAGGAGCCCACTTGGGGCTTGACCCAAGCCTGCTACTCAACATCCAACAGCTGCCACTCTTCACTAGCAAGGCAGCCGCTTCGCGTGGCGGCTTCCAGGAGGGCAATTACACAGCCAGATGAAATGAGGCAGCTGAATGTTTGGGACCGGAGTGCTCAGACTGCCATAAGTACTAAAAACCATTACATTTACATTCCTCCTTATCCCCCCTCCTCCCATCTGCCTCCTTAACTGGCTGCTGTATATTGATAAAGTGGTAATGGGACCTCCAGTTCGATATTCCCCCTGTAAAAACATTGTCCTGCTCCCGGTCTCCCTCAAGGGTCAATGCATTCTCCTGCAGTTGCCGGGAATCATTTCTGCAGTATTAATGATGCAATTCCAATGCAATCCAGATCTACTGAAGATGCAGCACACTGGGCTTTTTTTTTTTTTTGCATGGACTTGATTGAGGACTCTCTGTGTTATCCCACAGCTTGAAAACAAAGTGGCGCCTTCTTCACATCACAGGGAAGTCGCTTGTTTGCAGTCCTCAAAGTCGCTTCACTTCCCCAGCTGGCTCCTCTTACGAAGGACCACGGCCGTGCCTAATGATGGTCACATTAATTATAGGCTTATCAACCTAAGCTAAAATTCAATAGGGCTATTTTCGGAACCAAAAGAGGGCGGCGGGGTGGTCTGCCGACACGCTTTCAGGCTCAAACCGGTGTTTCCTTTTGACTGAGCAGTTAAAACAACCAGCAAACATCTGTCCATCAGGGCCTGTCATCGCAAGTGCTTTTATATAAAACATTGGTGGAGCAGAGGGCCCTCTACACGAGCACTGACATTGATGAGGTCTGGCAGCTTCCATTAAATCACTCTTTCCTGTAAAGTGTCTGGCATCAAAGCAACCGACGGAGGATTTTTCACTCAATCAGGTGAGGAACTCCCTCGTTCCCTGCCTGTACTCTCGGGGGTTCTGACCTTCTGGTCAATAACTCCAATCAGTTCAATTTCATGCACAGTTAGTCGTGTTGGGGTGCTCGGGCAGCACTTGCATCAGAGTTGCATATGTTGTTGTCGCTGTTGTTGCTTGTGTTCATTTTTCCCCTCTTGCTCTGGGAGGTGATAGACGGCTCGGGGACCTTTGCTGTCCAAAAGCTGCAGTTCTTTTACACTCTGGTCCAACGCTGCAAGCTCTTTGGAAAGGGAATGAAAGTCTCTTCTACGGATTGCACTTGAAAACGATCAACACAATCATAAGATGAGCTAGAGAAGTTGCATTACCTGCTAGTGTGAATACTAGTGTGAGTCACTGAAGATACTAAAACTTTTTGCTGAAAATGGTGATGCAATTTACTTTAATTTGCAAAAAATGCAAAAGCTATTTGGTAAATTTGCTAAAAGACTTGAAATTTCGTTAAAGAACTATGAAAGAGTGCTGAGGTTGACCTAAATTTCTGAAAAATGTTGTAGTAAAAGTGCCTAAAAATTTTCAACCCATACAAATTTTGCAAAATATTTAGTGTGTTGCTTAAATATTAGCTAAACTTTAAATTAGCCCAAAAAACCTTAGTAGATGCCAAATTAGCCAAAAATGTTAGCCTGTTGCTAAAATAGAAGCTAAACACTAAATTAGCCTAAAAACCCCAGTAGATAACAAATTAGCCAAATACATTAGCATGTTCTTAAAATATGAGCTGAACTTCAAATTAGCATAAAAAAAAAGCTCAGTTGATGCCAAAAAAGCTGGCTTGTTGCTTAAATACTAGCTAAACTCCAAAATAGTCTAAAATTTCTCAGTAAACTAAATTAGTCAAAAATGCTAGCCTGTTGCTTAAACAGAAGCTAAACTCTATATTAGCCTAAAACCCCAGTTGATGACAATTTAGCAAAATATGTTAGCATGTTTTTAATATATGAGTTAAAACTCTAAATTAGTATAAAAAACTTCAGTACATGCCAAATTAGCCAAAAAGCTAGCCTGTATCTTAAATACTAGCTAAACTCCAAAATAGGCTAAAATTCCTAAGTAAACTAAATTAGTCAAAAAAGTTAGCCTGTTGCTAAAATGGAATAGGTTAGAATAAACTCTAAATTAGCCTAAAAATCCCAGTAGACAAAAAATTAGACAAATAAATTAGCATGTTGTTAAAATATGAGCTAAAACTCTAAATTAGCATATAAAAGCTCAGTAGATGCCAAAAAAATGCTAGCTCGTTGCTTAAATAATAGCTAAATGCCTCTTGCTGAATAGTACCTAAACTCCAAAGTAGTCTAAAAATCTCAGTAGATAATAAATTAGCCAAATATGTTAGCATGTTGTTAAAATAAATAGCTAAACTCCAAATTAGCACAAAGAACCTCCGTTGATGCCTAGTTAGCCAAAAAAGCTAGCTCGTATCTTAAATACTAGCTAAACTCCAACATAGTCTAAAATTCCTCAGTAAACTATATCAGTCAAAAATGTTAGCCTGTTGCTAAAATAGAATAAACTCTAAATTAGCCTAAAAACCCCAGTAGGTAACAAATGAGCAAAATTTGGTAGCATGTTGTTAAAATATTAGCTAAACTCTAAATTAACATTAAAAAAACCTCAGGAGATGCCAAATTACCCAAATATAACAGCTCTATGCCAAATTTGATAAAGATTACTATAAAAGATTAAAACATAGTCCATGAATATATTCAAAAGCTTGTTGCTAATCTACTTAAAAAAACTAAATTTGAAGACTTTTATTTCCTATAGGGCATATTTTGCTCAATATTTTAAAACTATTTTATTAATGTATACTAAAAGTACAAGCAGTACTGTCCTGAACAAGCTGAACTCTTTGGTACCAAGATTGGTTAAATCACTGAAAATGTGATTGAGTTTTTACGTGCCAAAAAACGTAGAGAAAGGAGCAGGAGAATCACTACGGTGTGAATGCTGCATTCACACAATTATCGGGTCAAAGATGTGGATAAGCGTTCCCCTCGTTCAGATCAGTCACCCGGATTCTTGTATCTGAGAGCAACACTCAAAGAGGCATCGCAGCGTGCAGCACCATGGGAAACGGGCCCAATCGCAGCTTCAAATATGCAGGTCCTCTCGTCCTCTGTTTAGTGCCCACAAAGTCCCTCGCTGACACACCAGCATGGTGGGAAGGCTCGTGTATCAGTGCTCAAGTCTGCTTTTGTAATTGATGTTTCACAGTTGTCATGTGGCTCCAGGCTCTGGCTGGAAGACAACACGCAGCTGACTGATGGTCTTCTGATGCAATCTGTGCAAGCATTTGGACACTGGCTCCCTTCATATTGTCTGAATCTAACACTGAAACATCAGATGTGAAAGAGCTTTGTTTGAAGTGCACCATTTTATCAGGATTTTGATGCTAAATCACACCTCAAAACAAACATTTCCAGCGGTAAATATCCCTGACAGAACAATTTCTGAACAAGAGAGTTAATGTTGGCCCTCATCATCACGTCTGTGAAGGTGCTCATATTACAGATAATGTTAGACCTCAGTTCTGGATTTAATTGTAATAGAATAATAAATGTGATATTCTGGCCTTGTGTTTTTGTGACTCATTTCCCTTCATTCAAACAGAATTCATTCAATCTTCTAGATGGGATGAAATCAGGATCAGTGTTATTTTTTATTCTGTAAGAGTCTTAGGTTTCATAATTTTTCCTAATTCAAGTTTCAAATGTACTTTTTTTTAATTTTCAATATTTTCTTCAAGTTTAAAATATGTACTTCTGAATATTTTAATTTTTCTTTTACAATATCTATTTTCAAATTTACAACCATAGTGTTTCATTGGGTTTTTCATGTGGTGATCAGTAATGATAACGCTCCTCAAAACGTTTGATACATCAGAGGAGGGACGCTGTTTTGGAGCGGAAATGGCGTCACCACACGCCGTCACCGATGTCAGACACCTCCCTGTAGCCAATGGATTGAAAGACCCAAAAAGTCTGAATTAAAAGTGTAAATTGAGGATTAAAAGAGAAGAAGGAAAGAAAAAAAAAGAGTATAAACAGCAGTTGATACTAAAAAACACAAATTTGTTAATAGTTTTAGATTTACAGATTTTTTTATTTACATTTTTTAATTAAGTTTTTTTTAATATACTTTTTTTTTTAATTTCCTATATTTTTTCCATATATATATATATATGTATGAATCTTTTTCAAATTTATGTTTTTTTTCCTAATTCCAACTTTTTTTCCAAGATATAAATATAAATTTTAAAATTTACGATTTTCTTTTTTGAATTTAAAGTTTATCCCATGCTCATTGTTTTTTCACATTTTTAAATTTTTTTTCAAGTTTAAAGTATATATTTTTCAAAGTTACTATTTCATTTTTTAAATTTCTCACAAGCTATTTATTTTAATCTAATATTATTGTTTTCAAATTTATTTGTTTTTCAAATTTTCAAATTTCTCCCAAGCAAACTGTTTTTTTTAATTTTTTAAATATTTTTTCAAGATTAAAATATATATTTTTTTCAAATTTACAGTTTAATTTTTCAAATTTTCTTTCATGTTTAAATTTTGTTTCTTCAAAATAACAATTTCAAATATTTTTTTAATTTTCCTTTTTTTAGTGTACTGTGTATTTTGGAGTATAAAACCTTTATTAAAATGCATGACTTTACATTCAAAATTTTTAATATTCCCAACAAATGTAAAATTTCCTTCAAGTATAATATGTGTTCATTAAAGTTTAAATCTTTTTTTCAAATTTACATTCTGGTTTTTCATCCACTTCAGGCTGATCCTGAATATCTCCATATGTGAAACTTAAAAAAGTTTGTCACTATGAGTGTGCTCCAACTATGACGTGTTCCTACTTATGATAAACACAAGTCATGGTTTGTGAGGGATAATAAAGTTGCACCTGTGATGCCGTCAGAGGGATGTGGAGCTTTTGAGGACTCATTATTAGCAAATGTAAGGAAGTAACAGTAACGTCTTGGAACATTAGATTCCGATTTTACCTCCATATCTGTTTCCTGTGTAATTACCTACAACGACCCACTTCAGTGTGATTTTAAAAAGTAAAAGCAGAACGTTTTGCTAACTGCTGCATTACATTATATTAATCCCTTGTTGTCAAAACGGTGCTTTAGGATGAAGCTTCCTGATTAGATATTCTCCATTATAACAAGTGCTAATCAATTTACATTAACTCCTGCAAAGCAAATGCACCGAAGGCTAATACATTCCATAATTAATACAAAGGGAATAAAAATAGCTGATTTTCATGTTTGACTGCATCTGTGTCATCTTGTAATAAAAGGATGAATGAAGTACTTCAGATTTTCTTTATTTCTTATCATCTTTTAATCTATTTTTAAAAGCAATCCCGGTGATGTTTTTTAATTTTAAGTATGCCGTTTTAAGCCAAAATACAAAAATCTAGAGCATAGTTTCTCTAGAGTGGCATTAAAAATTTGCCTCTGGGTCGTGGGTGGGGTCATTGAGCAACCCCGCCCCCCCTTTCCCCTCCCTGTTACTGAGAGTTTGGAGAAGTGTATTTTCTTCGTCACAAATACGCTCTTTTTCACACTTTGCCTGCTCCAGATTCGATTTAAATAAAGAAATACTTTGAAAATTCAATATTGAGGCACTCAAAAAAATAAATTAATAAAAAAAATGTCCTCTATCATTAGAAAAATGTCACAAGAACATATTAAAATACAAAAAAAAACATTTTCATCATAAAATAAGACCTGACATGTGCTAAAAACCACTAATTATTGAAAATCTGTAATCTTTTAGCATTTTTTTGCATAATTAATGCACATTTCCTCTGTTTTCCAGGGATATTTTTGTGTTTTGTTTAGTTTTTTCCTCTTTTTTTCCACCTACAGAGGATTCCTCTGTGCTACAAGTGTTGGAAAAAGAGCATCTCACATGGGAAGAAATGTTAAAACAACCAAAATGAAAAGAGAAAACATCCAGCTCATGTGTCCACTGTATGCCTAAAAATAAATGTTTAAAAAATCCATGGAAAAGGCAGCAGAGGGACTGATCCCACAAGGATAAACATCAAACTAAGAGCCACGCCCACATACACTGAAGGTTATGATGTTCCATGCGACAGGAACACATCACATCCGTATCTCTGCGCCTTCTTCAAAAGGCTATC